>NC_091319.1:3746283-3796283 GCF_038502225.1 Cherax quadricarinatus
ACACACACACACACACACACACACGTATATATATATATATATATATATATATATATATATATATATATATATATATATATATATATATATATATATATATATATATATATATATATTCATTTTTTTATTAACACATCGGTAGATTCCCACCAAGGCAGGGTGGCCCGAAAAAGAAAAATTTTCATCATTCACTCCATCACTGTCATGCCAGAGGCACGCTTACACTACAGTTATAAAACTGCAACATTAACACCCCTCCTTCAGAGTGCAGGCACTGTCCTTCCCACCTCCAGGACTCAAGTCCGGCCTGTCATTTTCCCTGAATCCCTTCATAAATGTTACTTTGCTCACACTCCAACAGCACGTCAAGTATTAAAAACCATTTGCCTCCATTCACTCCTATCAAACACGCTCACGCATGCCTGCTGGAAGTCCAAGCCCCTCGCACACAAAACCTCCTTTACCCCCTCCCTCCAACCTTTCCTAGGCCTACCCCTACCCCGCCTTCCTTCCACTACAGACGGATACACTCTTGAAGTCACTCTGTTTCGCTCCATTCTCTCTACATGTCCGAACCACCTCAACAACCCTTCCTCAGTCCTCTGGACAACAGTTTTGGTAATCCCGCACCTCCTCCTAACTTCCAAACTACGAATTCTCTGCATTATATTCACACCACACACACAGACACACACACAAACTGGGAAAACCTGGAGCCACATGGGGGTCCCGAAACATGGAGAGCCAGGATGTTGGACGTGGTGCTGGAAAACCTCATGCACCAACATGTTAAGGACACTACCAGAGTGAGAGGGGAGGATGAACCAGCAAGATTGGACCTTGTGTTCACCCTGGGCAGCTCAGACATTGAGGACATCAAGTATGAGAGTCCCCTAGGAGCTAGCGACCACGTGGTTCTGTGCTTTGAATACATAGTAGAGCTGCAAGTGGAGAGAATAACAGGAGTAGAATGGGAAAAACCTGACTATAAAAGAGGGGACTACATAGGGTTGAAGAACTTCCTGCGGGAGGTCCAGTGGGACAGAGAACTGGCAGGAAAGCCAGTAAATGAAATGATGGAATATGTAGCAACAAAATGCAAGGAGGCAGTGGAAAGGTTCATTCCCAAGGGCAACAGTAACAACGGGAAGACCAGAACAAGCCCCTGGTTCACCCGACGGTGTAAGGAGGCAAAAACAAAGTGCAATAGAGAATGGAAAAAGTACAGAAGGCAGAGAACACACGAAAATAGGGAGATCAGTCGCAGAGCCAGGAATGAGTACGCACAGGTAAGGAGGGAGGCCCAGCGACAGTATGAAAATGACATAGCATCGAGAATCAAGACTGACCCGAAACTGTTGTATAGCCACATCAGGAGGAAGACAACAGTCAAAGACCAGGTGATCAGATTAAGGACAGAAGGTGGAGAACTCACAAGAAATGATCAGGAGGTATGTGAGGAGCTGAACAGGAGATTCAAGGAAGTTTTTACAGTAGAGACAGGAAGGGCTGTGGGAAGACAGAACAGAAGGGAACATCAAGAGGGAATATACCAACAAGTGTTGGATGACATACGAACAACTGAGGAGGAGGTGAAGAAGCTCTTAAGTGACCTTGACACCTCAAAGGCGATGGGACCGGACAACATCTCCCCATGGGTCCTTAGAGAAGGAGCAGAGATGCTGTGTGTGCCTCTAACCACAATCTTCAACACATCCCTTGAAACTGGGCAACTACCTGAGAAATGGAAGACAGCTAATGTAGTCCCCATATTTAAGAAAGGAAACAGAAACGAGGCACTAAACTACAGACCTGTGTCTCTGACATGTATCGTGTGCAAGGTCATGGAGAAGATTATCAGGAGGAGAGTGGTCGAACACCTGGAAAGGAACAAGATTATAAATGAAAACCAGCATGGGTTCATGGAAGGCAAATCTTGTATCACAAACCTCCTGGAGTTTTATGACAAGGTAACAGAAGTAAGACACGAGAGAGAGGGTTGGGTAGATTGCGTTTTCCTAGACTGCAGGAAGGCCTTTGACACAGTTCCCCACAAGAGATTAGTGCAGAAGCTGGAGGATCAGGCACACGTAAAAGAAAGGGCACTGCAATGGATAAGGGAATACCTGACAGGGAGGCAGCAACGAGTCATGGTACGTGAAGAGGTATCACAGTGGGCGCCTGTTACGAGCGGGGTCCCACAGGGGTCAGTTCTAGGACCAGTGCTATTTTTGATATATGTGAACGACATGATGGAAGGAATAGACTCTGAAGTGTCCCTGTTCGCAGATGACGTGAAGCTGATGAGAAGAATTAAATCGGACGAGGATGAGGCAGGACTGCAAAGAGACCTGGAGAGGCTGGACATGTGGTCCAGTAACTGGCTTCTCGAATTCAATCCAGCCAAATGCAAAGTCATGAAGATTGGGGAGGGGCAAAGAAGACCGCAGACAGAGTATAGGCTAGGTGGACAAAGACTACAGACCTCACTCAGGGAGAAAGACCTTGGGGTGACCATAACACCGAGCACATCACCGGAGGCACACATCAACCAAATAACCGCTGCAGCATACGGGCGCCTGGCAAACCTGAGAATAGCGTTCCGATACCTTAATAAGGAATCGTTCAAGACACTGTACACTGTGTATGTTAGGCCCATACTGGAGTATGCAGCACCAGTCTGGAACCCACACCTGGTCAAGCACGTCAAGAAGTTAGAGAAAGTACAAAGGTTTGCAACAAGGCTAGTCCCAGAGCTCAAGGGAATGTCGTACGAGGAAAGGTTAAGGGAAATCGGACTGACGACACTGGAGGACAGAAGGGTCAGGGGAGACATGATAACGACATACAAGATACTGCGGGGAATAGACAAGGTGGACAGAGATAGGATGTTCCAGAGAGGGGACACAGGGACAAGGGGTCACAACTGGAAGCTGAAGACTCAGACGAGTCACAGGGACGTTAGGAAGTATTTCTTCAGTCATAGAGTTGTCAGCAAGTGGAATAGCCTAGCAAGTGAAGTAGTGGAGGCAGGAACCATACATAGTTTTAAGAAGAGGTATGACAAAGCTCAGGAAGCAGAGAGAGAGAGGATCCAGTAGCGATCAGTGAAGAGGCGGGGCCAGGAGCTGAGTCTCGACCCCTGCAACCACAATTAGGTGAGTACAATTAGGTGAGTACACACACACACACACACACACACACACTCACACATTATGTCGTGCCGAATAGGTAAAACTTCCTATTTTGGTTTAAATAACAATGCTCTTCTTGCCGTATAATGCAAGCGAAAAGTTGTGAATGCAATAATTTCACAAAAATCATTCTGAACCTAACGAAAAAATTGTATTTCATTGTGTTGTTTATTATTAAATTACTGTAAACTTATCTAAAATATATTTAGCTGGATTAGGCTAAATTAAATTGTGCTTGTTATAATAAGGTTAGGTAAGTTTTCTAAGGTTATTTTGGTACAAAATCATTAATTTTTATATTAACATAAATGAATATATATATATATATATATATATATATATATATATATATATATATATATATATATATATATATATATATATATATATATATATATATGTCGTGCCGAATAGGCAGAACTTGCGATCTTGGCTTAAATAGCAACGTTCATCTTGCCATATAGGACAAGCGAAAATTTGTGTATGCAATAATTTCGCCAAAATCATTCTGAACCTAACGAAAGAAATATATTTCACTGTGTTTGTTTAGTATTAAATTATTATAAACAAATCTAAAATATATTTAGTTGGGTTAGGCTAAAATAAATTGTTCTTGTTATAATAAGGTTAGGTAAGTTTTCTAAGATTTTTTTGGAGCAAAATTATAAATTTTTATATCAACATTAATGAAAAAAAATATATCTTTAAACGTATAAGAGAAAATTTCAGAAAGGACTTAATTTTAAATGAGTTTTTGCTAATTGACCAGTTTTACATATTCGGCACGACATATATATATATATATATATATATATATATATATATATATATATATATATATATATATATATATATATATATATATATATATATATATATATATACATATATATATATATATATATATGTATGTATTAGAGAAAATTTTAGAAAGGTCTTAATTTTAAATAAGTTCTTGCTAACTGACCAAATTTACCTATTCGGCACGACATATATATATTGCAAACATACGATCATAACAACCACTAAGGGAAGTAGTAATGTTGATTTAGGCTTATCACACGCGTCAGTTGCAAATTGTAATTATAATATTGCAATGACCGATATGCAAGTGCAACAAAATTAAGTTAAAATGACAACGACAAAGCTAAATTTAGAGGAAAAAAATGTGTGACTATGTTAACTACCATACGAATGTTCTATACAAAAAAAGTTGGATGGCAGATGTAAGGTCCAGTTAACAGTGAACAACAACAAATGAATTTACGTTTAACAAAAATTAGAAAGTTGTGTGTGTATATTTGGCAAATGTTAGTGAATTAACATTTTCATGAATAACTTATAGATATTTCCAAAATGTTTAGGAAGAGCCTCTTGAAGCGCAACTCAGGAAATCGTAATGACACGACTGTAAACAAACCATACCATGGGTGGGGTTAGAACCCCGTGGGAGATTCGTCTGTAAAAATTTGCATTTGTGGTCACAGTGGTACCTATGTTAATCTTCCTATGGTGTATAAATATACCTAGTTGGATGAATTTTATTGTGGCTAGCTGGTCCAGTGGCTAACGTGACGGTCTGGAGTTTTATGACTCTCTGATCGTGGGTTCTATCCCCGCCTGTGGTATAGTTTGTCTTGAAGCATTGCTGTAGCCAGCTACTGTTACTACTTACTCCAGGATATATAACCTCTTCTTCTTCCTCTTTTTTCTATTCCTCTTTCTCTCTCTATTATCCCTTTTCTTTTCTTCCTTAAGCTTCTTTAGCGACTAGATTATTAGCACCACGAAACTGACCTCACGAATACTGTTGACTTAAACACCTGTAATTATCACTGACTGACCAACAGGTATATCTGAGAAGCGTAGATCAACTCTGTGGTGATCAAGTGTGTCTGTTTCCTAATGATGCTTGATGGTGAATTTAGTAATGGAAAGATTGCTTTATCTCTATATATTCCTCTGCTGTATTTTGATGGTTTAGACTGCAGTGGTTCCCAAACTTTTTCAGCTTGTTACCCAATTTAACATGCCACATAAAGCATGTTACCCCTTTCACAAAATGTTGTTATTATTGATAAAAATGGCTAAACGTGAACGTATACAGCCTCGCATACTCTGCTAATCCTAGCAAAACCATTGAAAACGTAAGAACCACACATACATTATATATAAAATTAATAATAGCTACAAATTCACAGTAACAGTGGGTAAATACTAACTATATACTGCACAGGGCAGTACACATACATACCAGCTTATGTCTACCTCGGCTGATGCTCACAGATAAACTGACAGTGTGAAATAGAGGCAGCCTCAGGAAGTGAGTGACGCGTACTGGACAGGTCGATCTGGGCTACTGAGTGACTTTTGTCCTGAAGCATACTTGTCAAAATACTTTTGGGTTTCCACACACTTAGCTATATATTTCTTTTTTCTAATACTGTATATTAGTTTTTGATGTTTATTGTTATTTGGTTTAACTTTATTACTTACTTATAATAAGTTTACTTTACAACTTTATATACTAAGACAAAGTTAACAATAATCCTCATACCGGGTACCGCATTGTTTTCTTGATTTTCAGAATTCATAACTTTTTTCCTGTCACCCCTCCATTACCCCCCAAAAATGGTTAAATTACCCCCAGGGGGTAAATTAAATTACCCAGGGGGTAATTTACCCCCAGTTTGGGAACCACTGGTTTAAAGTAATTAGACGCCTCTTTGTCCGACCGATACACAAGGCCTTACAGCGCTCACGGAGATTACTTGTAAACAATCGAGGATTCCGAGTTTACTGGAATATGGTGTTGTTTACTCTGGATCCTTTGAACTTGTTTGCCAACTTACCCATCACCACCACCTCTATTGGGTCACACACCACCATTCACGCACCACAACTGACGCATCACAACGGACCACCACCTTCGTGCGGGTGTCCTCCCATACCAACACCTCCACCCCGGACACAGAGGAGCCACTCACAACCGTCCCACCACCAAACCTTGTACAGTGTGCAAATATTGCAGGGCAGACTACAATGGGACTGCAACTTCATTTTCCGTCCGGGCGCACTTAAATGGGACTCGCTCCCTGAGTGCCTATGGCTTAAAGCTGTTAAAACCAATTTCAATACGGGTTTAATAAACCACAAAATCCAATTATCTTTTTGCATACATTGTGTTTCTAATCTCTGCCGATGTTTTCAAGTGCTATATTGAACGAAATGAAGTTGGAAGCTCCAGGTGCATAATACAAAGAGATACAAACCATATTTATCTAATTGTTATGTATACTTGTAGTATTAGACGGAGCACGACAGACGAAGGAACAGCCAGACAAACGGACGGGCGGACAAATAGAAAGAAGAGAGCTCTGGATTAGAGGAGGAGGAGAGACAGTAGGTTGAGAAGAGAGAGATCTTGTGTTTCTCTGCTGGATATTTGTGAGGCTGATGCCATTGGCGATCAAGACTCCCGTGTGAGTTCTCGTGAAAACGCTCCAGTATGGACTTCCCTCTGTCTGTGCATCACGTATGGAAAGGATTTTTTCTCTCAGTCCTCCAGAGGACCTTTGAAAGGAACTTCTATTCAGGATCTTATGAAGGAACATGTCTTCAGGACTTCCTGTGGGAACTCCTGTTCTTTCCTCCCTCGCCTGACTAATCTCCAGCACCCCAGCAGCTTATCTGATCTCCAGCACCCCAGCAGCTTGTCTGATCCCCAGCACCCCAGCAGCTTGTCTGATCCCCAGCACCCCAGCATCTTGACTGATCCCCAGCACCCCAGCAGCTTGTCTGATCTCCAGCACCCCAGCAGCTTGACTGATCCACAGCACCCCAGCAGCTTGACTGATCCCCAGCACCCCAGCAGTTTACCTGATCCCCAGCACCCCAGCAGTTTACCTGTTCCCCAGCATCCCAGCAGCTTGTCTGATCCCCAGCACCCCAGCAGCTTACCTGATCCACAGCACCCCAGCAGTTTACCTGATCCCCAGCACCCCAGCAGCTTACCTGATCCCCAGCACCCCAGCAGCTTGTCTGATCCCCAGCACTCCAGCAGTTTACCTGATCCCCAGCATCCCAGCAGCTTACCTGCCTGAGCTCTACAGCACCAACTTAATTAAATGACTCCTAGCAGGAGAGGAGAAGAAAGCATCTTTGCTTTGAGTGAAAGTGATTTTGTGAATTATTTTTTGTCTTTACCACCTAGCATGGGTGAATGATGATTGTGTGTGTGTGTGTGTGTGTGTGTGTGTGTGTGTGTGTGTGTGTGTGTGTATGACATTCTTTAATCCTCGTACATTGACATCATTGCTGTCATGGTCACCACTCCTCTCAGGGAGTATCAGCACTGTAAGAGGTTTTTCTGCCTCTGTTTACCTTCAAGAAAGTGATTACTCAAGTCAGTTCGTGTCTGGCAGCGATGTGGTGTCTGTGTTAAGCTGCGCGTTCTCAACAACACAGTTTTACACATGCGTATAATTCGCCACACAGCTGTTTAAACCCTGATTTAAGTTTTGCGATCTTATTAATGAACCACTGTGCATGCCATCAGAAGAACGAGATTTGTTTTGTTTTTATTTTTGTCCGAACGAGTCACTTCAAAAAGTGTATTCTCAGTAGAATAAAGTCATGGTATTTCTTCTCGTTTAAAGCGAGGTGTTCGAAGGCTTCAAGGGAGAGAGAGAGAAAGAGAGAAAGAGATAGAGAGAGAGAGAGAGAGAGAGAGAGAGTGAGCAAGAGAAAGCAACATTACATCAACACCATTAAACTAGGCAACATTTCTTTATGGCTTCTCAACAGGGAAACATTACCGAATGATTTTAACAGAAAAACATCACCTTAAAACTTCCTGGTAGGAGGATATTCTTGGTAGTTTTGACCAACACGGAAAGTGTAAGTAGGAAGTCAGTGATTAACTTCCTGTGTGGGTGAGGGAAGGTTTTAAGTCCAGCAGGGAGAGCCAAAACTTAGGATTCCATTGGTTGCAGTCGGAAAGAGCTTTATTACCTCTTGGGAAAGTCCAAATTCTAATTTTTCTTTGGGGGGGGGATTGTGGGGGGTGTCGTACCCCTCGCCTACGTTTCATCGAACGAAATGTTACGTTTGGTTCCTGCAATTTTAAGCCCTGGATAGTCCTAAATGGGCTTAAGTATCGCGATACACGCGATAGTAAACCTTACCACTGGTAGGGATAGAACTCGCGGTCAGAGTCTCAAAACTCTAGACCGTCCCGTTAGTGGCTAACGCGACGGTCTGGCGTTTTGAAACTCTCTGACCGCGAGTTCTATCCCCATCTGTGGTATGGCTTGTTTGCAATCGTGTCATTGCGATTTCGTGAGACACACGATAGTGTTTGTAATAGTCGTGTTGTGAATGTATACGATAGTGTTCATTTTGGCGATTGTGGCTTTGATCTTTGTTTTTCTGTGTGTGTCTGTGTTTTCGTGCATGTGTTGTTGACTGAGTGTTGCGATTGTGATGGAAGAAATGCAGTATAATGTTGCGTAGCTTCGACAGAAAGGAAGCAAGAGTGGAAAAAAGTTTCTCATTTCTGCTTGGTTGCAATCTCAACTTCCACTGTTGCACTCTCCTTGTATTCTTTTGCACTCTCAGTATTTTGTGTTGCTCTCAATATGTTCTGTTGAACGAGCAAAACACGATCTGCTGATGTAGCCACACTGGAAACAGGTTCTGTTGAGCTACCAACAGGAGGTGTTGACCTACTAACAGACGGTGTTGACGTAGCAACACTTGTGGAGATGGCAAAGCGTTCTGTTGAGCTACCAACAGGTGGTGTTGACCTAGCAACACCTTCTGTAGAGACGGCAACACGCTCTTTTGAGCTCTAAGCTCTCTAAATTCACATTTCTCTTGCACTCTAAACCCGCCCCGATGCACAACGCAACACACACACACGCCCTAGCGAGCTTCCACATTAATTTCCACTCTTATATCTCGACTTTCTCCTCTTCCTCCTGTTGTCACAAGTTCTGAAGGGTGTCAGTAGATGCCACCATCAAGCACAACCACTGCCAACATTCTCTATTTTTTTTAAATACCGCCCTCTAAAACAGCGCCTGTGTGTGTGTGTGTGTGTGTGTGCGTGTGTACTCACCTATTTGTACTCACCTATTTGTGGTTGCAGGGGTCGATTCACAGCTCCTGGCCCCGCCTCTTCGCTGATTGCTACTAGGTCCTCTCTCTCCCTGCCCCATGAGCTTTATCATACCTCGTCTTAAAACTATGTATGGTTCCCGCCTCCACTACGTCACTTTCTAGGCTATTCCACTGCCTGACTACTCTATGACTGAAGAAATACTTCCTAACATCCCTTTGATTCATCTGAGTCTTCAACTTCCAATTGTGACCTCTTGTGTCTGTGTCCCTTCTCTGGAACATCCTGTCTTTGTCCACCTTGTCTATTCCGTGCAGTATTTTATATGTCGTGTGTGTGTGTGTGTGTGTGTGTGTGTGTGTGTGTGTGTGTGTGTGTGTGTGTGTGTGTGTGTGTGTGTGTGTGTGTGTGTGTGTGTGTGTACTTAAGCTTCAGCTTACACACTAAGTCTCAACCTCTCATTCAGAGTCAAGGATCAACTCCGCTCATTTCCCGAGCAAATTTCGCCTCTCATTTCAGGACTGCTGTAGCGTGTTCAGCTGCTCCCTTCTGATCAGGGCCGAGGTGGTCCTAGCTATCCTGAAGGACCTACCTGTCCAAATAGAAAGCTAAACTAGACCTAAATTACTTCTAAATTAAACCTTAAGTTCCTTGTAAACTAGATTTATTTTCCCAGCAAATAAATAATATTTTCCTTGTAAATGAAATGTAATTTATTTAGTCTCACAAACATAAATTTTATTAACTTAATATCATTATTCATTCACTTTATCTTTTATTATTATTATTTATGTCAAGGTATTTATGTTAATTTATGTTAATTTTAAGACGTTTAGAACTTCATCTGATATACACTAAAAAGTGAGGCTATGTGTGTGTGTGTGTGTGTGTGTGTGTGTGTGTGTGTGTGTGTGTGTGTGTGTGTGTGTGTGTGTGTGTGTGTGTGTGTGTGTGTGTGTGTATACTCACCAGTTGTACTCACCTATTTGTGGTTGCAGGGGTCGAGTCTTAGCTCCTGGCCCCGCCTCTTCACCGGTTGCTACTGGGTCCTCTCTCTCCCTGCTCCATGAGCTTTATCATACCTCGTCTTAAAACTGTGTATGGTTCCCGCCTCCACTACGTCACTTTCTAGGTTATTCCACTGCCTGACAACTCTATGACTGAAGAAATACTTCCTAACATCCCTTTGACTCATCTGAGTCTTCAAATTCCAATTGTGACCCCTTGTTTCTGTGTCCCATCTCTGGAACATCCTGTCTTTGTCCACCTTGTCCATTCCGCGCAGTATTTTATATGTCGTTATCATGTCTCCCCTAACACTCCTGTCCTCCAGTGTCGTCAGGCCGATTTCCCTTAACCTTTCTTCATAGGACATTCCCCTTAGCTCTGGAACTAACCTTGTCACAAACCTTAGCAGTTTCTCTAATTTCTTGACGTGCTTGATCAAGTGCGGGTTCCAAACAGGTGCTGCATACTCCAGTATGGGCCTGACATACACGGTGTACAGTGTCTTGAAAGATTCCTTACTAAGGTATCGGAACGTTGTTCTCGGGTTTGCCAGGCGCCCATATGCTGCAGCAATTATCTGGTTGATGTGTGCCTCCGGAGACATGCTCGGTGTTATACTCACCCCAAGATCTTTCTCCTTGAGCGAGGTTTGCAGTCTTTGGCCACCTAGCCTATGCACTGTCTGTGGTCTTCTGTGCCCTTCCCCTATCTTCATGACTTTGCATTTGACGGGGTTAAATTCGAGAAGCCAGTTGCTGGCCCAGGTGTCCAGTCTGTGTGTCCAGTGTGTGTGTGTGTGTGTGTGTGTGTGTGTGTGTCTAAATCTATTTTATTCAAAATTAGCTCCGAGTAAAATTCCTGGATTTTTATAAAATATTTTCTTTACGTCTCCCCAAAATATTTCCAGCAGAGTCACAGTGGATATATTACATCATTTAGCAGCGGTTATATCTCAGAGGAGCTACGAAATACTAGGAATATTAGCCGAGGGGAGAGACTGCTTGGCTAGGAGGGGAAACTAGTTATCCTGCTTGCTTCTAGCAGGAGGTGGATGGCGATTATGATAACCAGGATAAACTTTAATGTTTTCTTGGGTAAACAGTTTTTTTACTTGAGTTTTTATGTTAACTATGTGTTAAATATACCCCGGTACCACGAGAGTTGGATGGTGCTGTATACGTGTGTGGTTTAGAGATATATTGGATGAAAATTTAGGTATCCGCGGATGCGGATGTGTATGAAGATGTCTTATTTTGCGGATGCGGATGCGGATGCGGATGTATATGCTGATATTTGTTTGCAGCAAAATACAGACGCGGATGCGGATGCGGATGTGTGAAAGTGTGCAGATGTTCCGCGGATTAGGATGCGGATATCCGATACATCACTAGAGTGTGTTTACGATAGCTGTATGCCAGCATCACTGACTTCCACCATAGCTGGGTGGTATGGTAGACAGTCATTGCAATAATTGTGTACGACATTAATATTTAGTTCAATCATTGCTATTATTATTTTATATTGTAATTAAATTACATTATTATTACTTATGTTATTACAATTATAAGCATATTTTAATATTATTATATTATATTATATTATATATGGGAACCTATACCCTCAAAGAAGGAAAAATATTGAGACTGAATTTGATCACAACATGGCGACTGCGTAGTGATAGTGAAGACCACCACAAGCGAGTTCGTCCACAACTCCCGAAGTTCAGTCTCAGTTGTTGTAACTGAAAAACAACAAAAAATAATTCGTATTGCTCACTTTTATTCCGACACGTCCCATAAAATATCGATAAAAATGGCACGAAATGACAAACAGAATCTGGGGGATCTGAAAAAGGCGTTTTCAGACCCGGCATTTACATAATCGCTTTAAGGAGCTTGTGTCTTGGTGGTCGACGGTACCACTTTAGCCTTATTGGTGCTGACGGAAGCGCCACTTGGAATTCGTTCGAGTCCAGGACATGGATTTTCGCAGAGGAATTCTTCAGAAAGCCACTGCCAGATATATTTTATTGTCGAAGTTTACCCAGCGATGTCTGAAATATTACCAACAATTTTGATAAGTGGGGTGAATTTTTGAGAGGTAATGGATGTATGGGGCTGATTGGCTATTGCCTGGACTACATGTTTCGTGAATGTTTTGGACACTTAGGGATGACGCCGGAATAAAAACGGAAGCTCGTACAAATTTTTACAAGCTAGGTGATATTACCCTCGTTCAGAAGATTCCAAAAGTCTGGACAGAGTTTTTTAATAGCTGGAGGAATTTTTAAGTGAAGACTTTATACGTAGCTACTTTCAGTATTGATAATTACCTGGTGTCTGGATCCAAAAGCAGAACTGTCTATAACAGTGGAGAAGAGGCATACTATGAAGGACAAGGTTTTACTGGAACAACTTTGTGATACTATGATGCTCTACTGAAGCTCTACACAGAGCGAAACGTTGTGTCAGTTAATGCTTATTCTATATAAGTGTCTTTGTTACATCGGGTGCCACACGGAAGCGAGAACCGAAGCAAGGGTGGATCTGAAGGTCTGGCTACATGATACTAACGAGGAATTAACGAAGGCATCTGATTGTGTATTAGCCTCACTCTGGTGTAAGGAGTCCCATTCAGTAATATCAACTTAAAGGGAAAGAGCTGGCGAGTTTTCCTGCGCCCTCAGTCGTGTTGTGAGTTACTCTTCGTCTCGTGAAGACGAGCAAGAACACTTTGTTCCAATTACTTACCAAAAGGAGTTAGTGTTGCGTGTGATGAGCGCTTCAACCGGATGCCCCTTGCACGCAATACAAAACCACGATCCTACAAGTCATCTCAGCCACCTGACAACACGACAGCCAGAGCCGTCTAGTGGCAGTCGACTACCCTAGCGGGTCAGGTCAGCCATCAGTGCTGGGGCAGTCTGATACCTCAAGGGATGGTTATTTGGCCGGATCAGTTACTGGATCAGTTACTGGATCAGTTACGGCCATTACGACTCTCATGCTATCAGCTAGCTCACATCATTAAAGCTATCTTCATTGCTTATGGATATGCCTCCATTACTGTAGCTGAGAGATTATTCTCCGTTTACTACTCTATTATTATCCTATTAATTTATATATGTTTTGACTTACGCTTGACTTACGCTTGACTTACGCTTGACTTACGCTTGACTTATTATTGTTGTATTCAGGTGAAGGGATAAATTTGTATTACACGTTTCTAATGTATCTACTTTATTTTCTTCCTTATTATTAAACTTTTGGAAAAATTAAACGCAAATGCAGTTTAATGCGATCTTTCATTGACTACGTTTCGCCCACACGGTGGTCTTTATCAAGTCACAAACGGATATATAGTGTGGAGAGTCAGGTGGAGAATGTCGGGTAGGTTAGATCTGAGACTGACCTGCCCGGGACGGGCGAGTAACACGCTTGTGCAACACTTGTGCAACACTTGTGCAACACTTGTGCAATATTTGGGTTTCTTTTTTGAGGAAACGTTTTCTCAAAGATAAACAAGTATTGTACATGTCTCATTATTCAATTTGTCTGTTTTCTTTCTTCATGGTTCTCTTCCCCAGGATGCGACCCGCAACAGTCGGCTAAAACCTTTCCAGTGAAGAGAATGGGTCAGGAACTATGACTCGACCCTTCCAATCACAATTAGATGAGTGCAGTTAGGTGAGTACACACACATACACACTGAAGGATCAAACCCGGGGCCTGCGGGTGGGAGCTGAAGACGCTGCCTCTGTTGAGCCGACGTATTCAAGCAGACGGGAGTTTGCTTTCAGGCAGATCAGTCACGATGTGGTCCAAGAAAGACCAGGAGATATGGCTGGGAAAGTTTGGAAAGTTAAGGTTTTTCAAATAGAAAACTTCGAGTTCATTAAAGTCAGTTCCCTTCCTCCCTGCCTCTCTCTCTCTCTCTCTCTCTCTCTCTCTCTCTCTCTCTCTCTCTATATATATATATATATATATATATATGATATATATATATATATATATATATATATATATATATATATATATATATATATATATATATCCCTCACTCTTTATCTCTCTCTCTCTCTCTCTCTATCTTTCTCTCTCTCTCTCTATCTTTCTCTCTCTCTCTCTATCCTCTCTTTCTCTCTCTCTCTCTATCTCTCTCTCTCTATCTCTCTCTCTATGTATCTATCTATCTATCCATCTATCTATCAATGTATCTATCTATTCCTCTCTCTTTATCTCTCTCTCTATCTTTCTCTCTCTCTCTATCCCTCTCTCTCTCTATCCCTCCCTCCCTCTCTCTCTCTCTCTGTCTCTCTCTCTCTCTCTCTCTCTCTCTCTCTCTCTCTCTCTCTCTCTCTCTCTCTCTCTCTCTCTCTCTCTTTTACACAGGGTTTGACAAGGTTAGGTTAAGGTTCCCTAGCTTTATTGACAAGCTATTTACAGGTTAAAGATTCCTAACTTTATTGACAAGCTAAGAGCTGCTACCTACATCAGCTTATATCTTTTTCTCTCTCTCTCTCTCTCTCTCTGTCGCTCTCGCTCTCTCTCTCTTCTCTCTCTCTCTCTCTCTCTCTCTCTCCTCTCTCTTCTCTCTCTCTCTCTCTCTCTCTCTCTCTCTCTCTCTCTCTCTCTCCTCTCTCTCTCTCTCTCTCTCTCTCTCTCTCTCTCTCTCTCTCTCTCTCTCTCTCCTCCTCCTCCTCCTTCCCTCTCCCACCCACACGAAGCTTCCCCACAATAAAGGTCTAGCCAGCACTACTGGTGGTGCGTCACAAAGACGTATAAAGTCCTCCACCACAATGGTCTTGCGCCTCATCCACAAGTCGGCCAAGAATGTTCCTCCGGGTGTGAATGGTACGCACCCCGATGAAGCATTCTCTCTTCTCTTCCTCAGCTGCTTATGTGCCTTAAGCATTTTCTCTCACATTTTATGCTATTTCTTCCTATATTTTTGTGTATTCTAGCATGCGCACGTAAGAAAAACAAATTGGAGGTAGTTGATTTGTAGAAACACGTCAAATTTATTTTCGAAAGGTCTCACGTGACGTGATATTTAAAAAAAAAAACATATATAGTATAGGTGGGTAATAACATGAGCTATGTTGACATACATGTCAGGGAAAATTGAGGAACTCTGGTAAAAGTGAGCAATGCGAGCAATAGTGTGAAAGCTGGACTGAGGCTGGAAATTGTATGTGTAAAGTGAACCGTAGTTAAAGTCTTAAAACTTTCACGTTATGTGTGAAACTATTTAGCCCTTTGCAACTTTCTTAATGTATGATTACATTGTTGACAACTTTCTTAATGTATGATAACATTGTTGACAACTTTCTTAATGTATGATTACATTGTTGACAACTTTCTTAATGTATGATTACATTGTTGACAACTTTCTTAATGTATAATTACATTGTTGACAAATTTCTTAATATATGATTGCATTGTTGACAACTTTCTTAATATATGATTACATTGTTAACAACTTTCTTAATGTATAATTACATTGTTGACAACTTTCTTAATGTATGATTACATTGTTGACAACTTTCTTAATGTATGATTACATTGTTGACAACTTTCTTAATGTATGATTACATTGTTGACAACTTTCTTAATGTATGATTACATTGTTGACAACTTTCTTAATGTATGATTACATTGTTGACAACTTTCTTAATGTATAATTACATTGTTGACAACTTTCTTAATGTATAATTACATTGATGACAACTTTCTTAATGTATAATTACATTGTTGACAACTTTCTTAATGTTTGTGGTACGCTGTTTACAATTTTCTCAACACTTTACTTCCACTTCATATAACTTTTACTAATGTTGGTGGTTCTGAGGCTTCCTCTTACTTCCCATACTTAGTGACTTAGTGACTTAGTGACTTAGTGACTTAGTGACTCAGTGACTTAGTGACTTAGTGACTTAGTGACTTAGTGACTCGGTGACTCGGTGACTCAGTGACTTAGTGACTTAGTGACTTAGTGACTCGGTAACTCAGTGAATCAGTGACTTAGTGACTTAGTGACTTAGTGACTTAGTGACTCAGTGACTTAGTGACTTAGTGACTTAGTGACTTAGTGACTTAGTGACTCGGTGACTCAGTGACTTAGTGACGTAGTGACTTAATGACTTAGTGACTCAGTGACTAAGTGACTCAGTGACTTAGTGACTTAGTGACTTAGTGACTCGGTGACTCAGTGACTCAGTGACTTAGTGACTTAGTGAATTAGTGACTTAGTGACTCAGTGACTTAGTGACTTAGTGACTTAATGACTTAGTGACTTAGTGACTCAGTGACTTAGTGACTTAGTGACTTAGTGACTTAGTGACTTAGTGACTTAGTGACTCAGTGACTTAGTGACTTAGTGACTTAGTGACTTAGTGACTCAGTGACTTAGTGACTTAGTGACTTAGTGACTTAGTGACTCAGTGACTTAGTGACTTAGTGACTTAGTGACTTAGTGACTCGGTGACTCAGTGACTCAGTGACTTAGTGACTTAGTGACTTAGTGACTCGGTGACTCAGTGACTCAGTGACTTAGTAACTTAGTGACTTAGTGACTCGGTGACTCAGTGACTTAGTGACTTAGTGACTTAGTGACTTAGTGACTCGGTGACTCAGTGACTTAGTGACGTAGTGACTTAGTGACTTAGTGACTCAGTGACTCAGTGACTCAGTGACTTAGTGACTTAGTGACTTAGTGACTCGGTGACTCAGTGACTTAGTGACTTAGTGACTTAGTGACTTAGGGACTTAGTGACTCAGTGACTCAGTGACTCAGTGACTTAGTGACTTAGTGACTTAGTGACTTAGTGACTTAGTGACTTAGTGACTCGGTGACTCGGTGACTCAGTGACTCAGTAACTTAGTGACTCAGTGAATTAGTGACTCAGTGACTTAATGACTCAGTGACTCAGTGACTCAGTAACTTAGTGACTCAGTGACTTAGTGACTCAGTAACTTAGTGACTCAGTGACTCAGTAACTTAGTGACTCAGTGACTTAGTGACTCAGTGACTTAGTGACTCAGTGACTCAGTGACTCAGTAACTTAGTGACTCAGTGACTTAGTGACTCAGTGACTCAGTAACTTATTGACTCAGTAACTTAGTGACTCAGTGACTTAATGACTCAGTAACTTAGTGACTCAGTGACTTAATGACTCAGTGACTTAGTGACTCAGTGACTCAGTAACTTAGTGACTCAGTAACTTAGTGACTCAGTGACTTAATGTCTCAGTGACTCAGTAACTGAGTGACTCAGTAACTTAGTGATTCAGTGACTTAATGACTCAGTGACTTAGTGACTCAGTGACTCCGTGACTCAGTAACTTAGTGACTCAGTGACTCAGTAACTTAGTGACTCAGTAACTTAGTGACTCAGTGACTCAGTGACTCAGTGACTTAGTGACTCAGTAACTTAGTGTCTCAGTGATTTAATGACTCAATGACTTAGTGACTCAGTGACTCAGCAACTTAGTGACTCAGTGACTTAGTGACTCAGTGACTTAGTGACTCAGTGACTTAGTGACTCAGTGACTCAGTAACTTAGTGACTCAGTAACTTAGTGACTCAGTGACTTAGTGATTCAGTGACTTAGTGACCCAGTGACTTAGTGACTCAGTAACTTAGTGACTCAGTGACTCAGTAACTTAGTGACTCAGTGACTTAGTGACTCAGTGACTTAGTGACTCAGTGACTCAGTAACTTAGTGACTCAGTAACTTAGTGACTCAGTGACTTAATGACTCAGTGACTTAGTGACTCAGTGACTCAGTAACTTAGTGACTCAGTAACTTAGTGACTCAGTGACTTAATGACTCAGTGACTCAGTCACTGAGTGACTCAGTAACTTAGTGACTCAGTGATTTAATGACTCAATGACTTAGTGACTCAGTGACTTAATGACTCAGTGTCTTAGTGACTTAGTGACTCAGTGACTCAGTAACTTAGTGACTTAGTGACTCAGTAACTTAGTGACTCAGTGACTCAGTGAATCAATAACTTAGTGTATTTTATCCTGTCAATTTAAATCTAGTTATACTCTAATTCTTGTAAACAACTTATATAAGACCTTAGTGCAATTATAATTGAGAGTCTTGTGCCTTTTTCTATATTATTAGATTAAACTCAGTTGTACTATAGCTCATTGTAGCTCAATACATAGTCAATACCAAATTCACTATATTAGACCATAGTGCAATTACTAGTGAGAGACTGGTGCTATTTTTAATTTGTATTTTTATATTATTAGATTTAACCTAGTTGTACTATAGCTCATTCTAGCTCAAAACATAGACTCCACAAAAGTCATTATATTAGACCTTAGTGCATTTACAAAGTGAGAGTCTTGTTCTATTTTTAATTTGTATTTTTATATTACTAGTTTATACCTAGTTGTACTTTAGTTCATTCCAGCATCACACATAGACAACATCAACTTCATTATGTGTAGTAGTGACTATACTCTATATGACCAAAATACTCTAGCTATATACTTGTCCAAACTTCCTACCACTACAGATATCAGTACTAGAACTCAACACATAACTCAGGATATAAATAACCATAATTTAAACTTAGAAGATGATTGATCACGTTGACCCTGATCTAAACCTCCATAATCTGACACCCAATCAAAACCTATTGGAAAGTAACTGCCTTTATTACACAGCATCTCAAGCCAGCACTATCCTAAACAATGCTAAAAGTCTATCATTACTTAACTACAACATCAGGTCCTTAAGCAAACACTATGATGACCTCCTGGCACTCCTTGAGTCACTAAAGACACCCTTCTCCTGCATTATTCTTACTGAGACCTGGCTTAAACAGGACACAATAGATATCTACCCTCTACCAGGATACACAGCAATTCACAACTGCAGACCAAACCAAGTTGGGGGTGGTATTGCAATCTATTACTTTAACCAATTATCTTGTATTAGCACCACTTGCTTTAGTGATGAATATGGGGAATACATTTTTGCTAATTTTACTGTAAAAAACCTTAAGACGCCTATAACAATCGGTGCCATTTACCGGATACCTCACACAAACATCCCAAATTTCAGTGAGAAATTAAAGTCACTAATAACAAACAGACAAATGAATAAGCACCACCTTCTCTTAGCTGGAGACTTCAACATCAACCTTGGCTTACTAGATGATCAGCCTGTAACTGATTTCATCAACAATATGAACAACACACTTCTCATACCAACAATAACTAAACCAACCAGGCTCACTGAGACAAGTGCAACCATAATAGACCACATATGGACCAATATACTAGCTCCCCTTAAATCAGGGATAATCACAGATAGCACTACAGACCACTACCCTACCTTCCTCCTGACAAACATTAGTAAACCACCACTTGAATACAACAAAGTCTCATTTAGACTCCATGACGAGGCCTCAATAAGGAAGTTCACAACTGACCTAGAGACTGTTGACTGGCCTACAGAATTCTCCAAGGCCAATGGTATTGACGACTGGACAGACATTTTTCTTAACAAATTACTTAGACTATACAACAAACATTGTCCTATAAAAACGAAACAGATCACAAACAAACGGCTTGGTTGCCCATGGCTAACCAGCACCATTCTGATATCCATTGACAAGAAACACCAATGTGAAAAGCAATATAGACAGGGCTTAATACACAAAGATATTCTTAAACACTATTCATCAGTTCTCACCAAAGTAATAAAGAAAGCCAAACAACTATACTACTCCAGTAGATTCACAGACACTAGAGGAGATATAAAAAAGACCTGGAAAACACTCTCTCAGATTCTAGGGACCCACAAACTGAAAAAAAAACAAGAATATTGTCCTAACTAAACCTGTTGTTAGGTAAGACACATATGCAACAGTTAGACAACTTTATTCCGAAACGTTTCGCCTACACAGTAGGCTTCTTCCGTCGAATACAGAAAGTAGGCAGGAACAGTAGAGATGTGAAGACAGTATTTAAGTCTCCGCACTGTCGCTTGATCTTCAGATAGTTCCTGACTATGGAACTGAACTTCTCCAGGCCGAGGGACTGACAACCTCAAATTCTACGACTTTAAGGGTGATGGACTGATTACATCGTCTTCACATCTCTACTGTTCCTGCCTACTTTCTGTATTCGACTGAAGAAGCCTACTGTGTAGGCGAAACGTTTCGGAATAAAGTTGTCTAACTGTTGCATATGTGTCTTACCTAACAACCTGTCGGTATTGTATACCATTTTGATGTTCATCTTGTCAGACACTGCAACACGTGGCATCTTGGTACAGAAAACACCTTGGACAAGCTTTTCAAGTGAGAAGTGTTGGATCTGAGAGGGACATGACCTCTCAGTTGCCTCTCACTACTACTACTACTACTACCCTGCACCTCTCCTTCCGACAGTATTTAAGTCTCCGCACTGTCGCTTGATCTTCAGATAGTTCCTGACTATGGAACTGAACTTCTCCAGGCCGAGGGACTGACAACCTCAAATTCTACGACTTTAAGGGTGATGGACTGATTACATCGTCTTCACATCTCTACTGTTCCTGCCTACTTTCTGTATTCGACTGAAGAAGCCTACTGTGTAGGCGAAACGTTTCGGAATAAAGTTGTCTAACTGTTGCATATGTGTCTTACCTAACAACCTGTCGGTATTGTATACCATTTTGATGTTCATCTTGTCAGACACTGCAACACGTGGCATCTTGGTACAGAAAACACCTTGGACAAGCTTTTCAAGTGAGAAGTGTTGGATCTGAGAGGGACATGACCTCTCAGTTGCCTCTCACTACTACTACTACTACTACTACTACTACTACCCTGCACCTCTCCTTCCGACAGTATTTAAGTCTCCGCACTGTCGCTTGATCTTCAGATAGTTCCTGACTATGGAACTGAACTTCTCCAGGCCGAGGGACTGACAACCTCAAATTCTACGACTTTAAGGGTGATGGACTGATTACATCGTCTTCACATCTCTACTGTTCCTGCCTACTTTCTGTATTCGACTGAAGAAGCCTACTGTGTAGGCGAAACGTTTCGGAATAAAGTTGTCTAACTGTTGCATATGTGTCTTACCTAACAACCTGTCGGTATTGTATACCATTTTGATGTTCACCTAACTAAACCTAATGAAACACCACTACATCCCACTGACACAGCTAACAAGATAAACGACTTCTTCTCAACCATAGGATCTAATCTCGCCAATAAAATCCCACATACCAATGCCCATGCCGGGGACTACCTAGATGGGAATTTCCCAAATTCCTTTTATCTTGCACCAACTGAGCCCACGGAAGTCACCGAGATTATAAAGTCACTTAAAAATAACTCAGCGAATCTGTCTCATGTCCCACCATTACTGTACAAGCGAGCAGCCCATGTCCTTTCACATGCTATTTCATTACGTTTTAACAAGCCACTAGAAACTAGCACCTTCCCGAAACTACTCAAGATGGCAAGGGTTACACCAATACATAAAGGTGGTGACCCTACAGACTTAAACAACTATAGGCCAATATCAAACTTACCATTGCTATCCAAAATCTTTGAGAAACTCGTGCACAGGAGACAATATTCATTTATAACGGCACAAAACATACTCAACCCCTGCCAATTTGGTTTCAGGAAAAATAAAAGCACTAATGATGCAATCATAAAAATGCTAGATCTGCTTTACACAGCATTGGAAAATAAGGAATATCCGCTAAGAATTTTCCTTGACCTAAGAAAAGCTTTTGACACAGTAGACCACGACATCCAACTCCACAAACTTGACCATTACGGTATAAGAGGCCATGCGCTTGCTTATTTCAAATCTTACCTTACTAATAGGCATCAGTATGTCACCATTAAAGACACAGCATCAACAACACGGACGCTTGATACTGGAGTTCCGCAGGGAAGTGTCCTTGGTCCCCTGCTCTTCCTCATATACATCAATGATCTTCCAAACGTATCCCAACACCTGAAACCCATTCTCTTTGCTGACAACACGACTTATGTCATCGTTCACCCTAATCTTGCCACCCTCAACACCATTGTTAACGAGGAGCTGATCAAAATATCGACTTGGATGACAGTCAACAAACTTACACTTAACACTGACAAAACCTACTATATTATGTTTGGTAGCAGAGCAGGAGATGCACAAATTAACATTAAGATCAACAACACTCTAATTACCAGACATAATGAGGGCAAATTCCTAGGCCTATACCTTGACAACAACCTGAATTTCAGCACCCATATCCAACACATAACCAAAAAAGTATCCAAAACGGTTGGGATCCTCTCCAAGATACGATACTACGTGCCGCAAAATGCCCTTCTCACACTATACCACTCACTTATTTATCCATACCTCACCTATGCTATTTGTGCTTGGGGATCAACTGCAGCAACACACCTAAAGCCAATAATAACCCAACAAAAAGCTGCAGTAAGAATAATCACTAAATGCCATCCCTGGCAACACACCCCCCCCACTCTTCATAGATCTAAACTTACTCCATGTTCAGTACATCCACACTTACTACTGTGCAATCTACATCTACAGGACCTTAAACTCCAATATCAACCTTGACCTAAAACGCTTTCTTGATAGTTGTGACAGAACCCACAGGCATAACACCAGACACAAACATCTCTACGACGTTCCCCGTGTCCGACTAAACCTTTACAAAAATTCAATGTATGTCAAAGGCCCTAAAATCTGGAACACTCTACCTGAGAACTCTAGAACTGCAGACACATTCATCACCTTCAAAACTACCATTAGAAAACATCTTATCTCCCTGATACACCCCATCGACTAACTACACGAATACCACCTGGTGGTTCACACTTACACTCACTCACCTATTTGACCATAAACAGAAATATTAATCTCAATCTTAAAATAATGAATCCTGTGATACTCCAATACTGAAACTATGTACTGTGCCAAAACAAAAGCATTCACATTGCTAAACTCACAAACTAGTATTTAGTCACTTAGCCATAATACCAACTTACCTCATAATTTTGTAATATTTTAAACTCAAGATTTAATATAAGTCTGCCCGAAATGCCTAGCCATGCTAGGTGTTCTAGTGGTACACTCTGTAATTATTATTTTACTACATGTAAACCACACAATAACCAAATTCTGTAAACTCAGCTTTGTAATCCTTATAGAGAATAAACTTTGATTTTGAATTACTTAGTGACTCAGTGACTTAGTGACTCAGTGACTCAGTAACTTAGTGACTCAGTAACTTAGTGACTCAGTGACTTAATGACTCAGTGACTCAGTAACTGAGTGACTCAGTAACTTAGTGACTCAGTGATTTAATGACTCAATGACTCAGTGACTTAGTGACTCAGTAACTTAGTGACTCAGTGACTCAGTAACTTAGTGACTCAGTGACTTAGTGACTCAGTGGCTTAATGACTCATTGACTCAGTAACTTAGTGACTCAGTGACTTAATGACTCAGTGACGTAGTGACTCAGTGACTCAGTAACTTAGTGACTCAGTGGCTTAGTGACTCAGTAACTTAGTGACTCAGTGACTCAGTAACTTAGTGACTCAGTAACTTAGTGACTCAGTGACTTAATGACTCAGTGACTCAGTAACTTAGTGACTCAGTGACTTAATGACTCAGTGACGTAGTGACTCAGTGACTCAGTAACTTAGTGACTCAGTGGCTTAGTGACTCAGTAACTTAGTGACTCAGTGACTCAGTGACTCAGTAACTTAGTGACTCAGTGACTTAGTGACTCAGTGACTTAGTGACTCAGTGACTCAGTAACTTAGTGACTCAGTGGCTTAGTGACTCAGTAACTTAGTGACTCAGTGACTCAGTAACTTAGTGACTCAGTAACTTAGTGACTCAGTGGCTTAGTGACTCAGTGACTTAATGACTCAGTGACGTAGTGACTCAGTGACTCAGTAACTTAGTGACTCAGTGGCTTAGTGACTCAGTAACTTAGTGACTCAGTGACTCAGTGACTCAGTAACTTAGTGACTCGGTGACTTAGTGACTCAGTGACTTAGTGACTCAGTGACTCAGTGACTCAGTAACTTAGTGACTCAGTAACTTAGTGACTCAATGACTTAATGACCCAGTGAGTTAGTGACTCAGTGACTCAGTGACTTAGTGACTCAGTGACTCAGTGACTCAGTGACTTAGTGACTCAGTGACTTAGTGACTCAGTGACTTAGTGACTCAATGACTTAATGACCCAGTGAGTTAGTGACTCAGTGACTCAGTAACTTAGTGACTCAGTGACTTAGTGACTCAGTGACTTAGTGACTCAGTGACTTAATGCTTCTAATCCTGTCAGTCTCTCTCTCTTTCCTATTTACCTTTACGACCGTGTGAATTTCCATTTGTACTGACAGTTTTTAACGACATTTGTGAGGATGGAAAAGGGAATGGAAATGGTGACGGACAGATCGGGGTGCATCACATCTTTCGAAAAGGTTTAAACCGCTTGTAAAATCCGCTTGTGGTGTGAGTGACTGGGCTGCTGGAATCTCCTTCCGCCTCGCAGACTCTGTCAGTCTTCAACCAAATATAATTTGTTTTATGGGCCGAGTTACGTTCCTGCTATTACCCTGACAGCCGGGCTGTAGTTCGTAGGTTGGGCTTCACGTGCGACCCTGTCACGGACCGGGCCGCGGGGGCGTTGACTCCCGGAATACCCTCCAGGTAGTAGCGGTGGTCGTAACACGACCTCAGGTTCTTATTAAATTAACACCCTTAAGGAAAAAATATTTAATATTTCGCAAAACACAAAAATCGCCCCCTCCCCCCATTTTTTTTTATTTTTTGCTGCTATAAAATGAACACGGATCCATTTTTTTTTTCATTTAACAAAAAAATTACCATTTTTTTATGCACCTTTGAATCTGTCGTCCACATTCACTATTCAAAATTTATTTTTATACTCGGAATTATTTCTTTTCACGACGATTAAAAGTATTCTCGTTAAAACGCGACCAGTGGGGAAATTCTCTCCATCAGCTGTGATCTTCAAACGCGGCCCAGGAGCTGCAGAGTGCTTTATACTTTGGAATAAAGTTGAATAAAAGAGTCTCAAATGTTGCTATTGACTGCAATGGCGACAGTGATCGGGAGTTGCAGTTGCCAGAGCGATGGTAATGTTTGTAGGATATTCCTGGGGACGGGAGGAATATTCGTTAATCTTAAGATATGAAATAAGAGTCGCTTGTGTTTATTTACAGCAAGAACAACAACAGCAACAACAACAACAGCAACAACAACAACAGTAGCAACAACAGCAACACCACCACCACCATCGTTACCACCCCCACCAATAACAACAATAGCAAACAATAAACAGCAACACCAACACCACTACCAGCAACAATAACAAACAATATACCGCAACAACAACAACAACAACAACAACAACAACAACTATTGTTACTGGTGCCTATACTTCTGCTACTACTATCTCTCTCTCTCTCTCTTTCTCTCTCTCTCTCTCTCTCTCTCTCTCTCTCTCTCTCTTACCACTATTCTCTCTCTGCTGCTGCTTACTCCCCCTTGCTACTTTCTCTCTTACACTACTTTCTCGGTTCCGTTACTTTCTCGTACTATATTTACTCTCCAGATACTTGCTAATACTCTACTTCCTCTCTCCTATTCATTGTTTTCTGGTTACTGCGTATCACCTACTTTTCATATCTTCTACTTTCTCTCTCCTTCTGCTTCCTTCCTACCTACTTCCTGCTACTTTTTTTCCTCTCTGTCATAATACTTTCTTTATCCAAGCACTTTCTTTGGTACCATTTCCACGTGTTTCTTAACCCGTGACACATATTATCCAGCAAGTTAGCTGCTTCAGAGCTGACACTGTTTATCATCTCTTGCATACATTTGTCTTCGCAATAAACGTCACTGAATATGCATAAAAACCCCACCAGAGGGCCAATAGAACATTCATCGCTGCGTAATTACCACACCCAAAAAAATATGAGCATCTCCCAAAGTGAGGTAGTCGGAAAATCCACTTGGGATCCTTTGACGTAAATGGGGCAATAACGCTAACAAAGACGTAGAAAAAAAAGGGGCAAGAAGATTCCCATTCGTTGGGAAAAAGACTGAAAGAGGAGACTCTGTCAGAGTCGACGAGAGGCTTGAGTGAGACTGTTTTTAAAGCGTTTAATTTTTTTGTTTTACGGCACTGAAGTCCCCGTTATCTCTGAAGCAGGAGTCAGAGGGAGGGGATAAGGCACTGATGGGAGTTTTAGTCTGTGTGGTTTGGGATGGGGAGAGTGGGGGTGTGTGTACTCGGTGTGAGGGTGAGATACTGAGGGAGAGTGTACTCGGTGTGAGGGTGAGAAGCTGGGGGTTAGTGTACTCGGTGTGAGGGTGAGAAGCTGGGGGTTAGTGTACTCGGTGTGAGGGTGAGAAGCTGGGGGTTAGTGTACTCGGTGTGAGGGTGAGAAGCTGGGGGATAGTGTACTCGGTGTGAGGGTGAGAAGCTGGGGGATAGTGTACTCGGTGTGAGGGTGAGATGCTGGGGGAGAGTGTGTTTGATGGTGGGTCAGCTTGAGAGGAATCTTGAAGGTAGTGATGGGGTAGTGGTGAGGCTTACTGAGATCAGGTTGGTGAGCATGCACGCACGCAGGCTTACACGCATTATACACGAGCAACACACGCACCACGCATGCATGCTCAACACACGCACGTCAATACATACATACGAGACGCATGCGCCAGTACGGCAATTTAAAACCCAGGACCATGAGCTGAGACTTAACCTTCTCCCCCCAGTTAAAAACATAACCCAACTAGTGACACACACACACACACACACACACACACACACACACACATACACACACACACACTCACACACACACACACACACACACACACACACACACACACACACACACACACACACACACACACACACACACACACACACACACACACACACACACACAAACACACAAACACACACACACACACACATACACACACACACACACACACACACACACACACATACACACATCACTGCCCTCTCAAGATAAGGTATTATTTTCCACCTTGAGAAACTACCGTTAAGGAACAATGTACCTTTGCTTCAGCACCACCAACACTACACCAGAATACAGTCTAAACGCTGTGTTGTATCTTCACAACACCATCATCTATTTCGCCTGTGTTACGTAAATTTTACCAGCCACATTATAAATTTAGTTTTACGTAAAACTGAGTGCTTAGAGTTTATTGGGAAATTCCTTATTATTATTATTATTATTATTATTATTATTATTATTATTATTATTATTATTATTATTATTATTATTATTATTATTATTATTATTATTATTGTGTGTGTGTGAATCCCTCTGCGTCGCTGGTAATCAGAATTAACTTCATCCTGGTGTGGTTGTGAAGGTCGCTTCATTCCTCACTGTCAGCCCATCAGGGGATTACCTGATGGGCTCTACTGCTGGGATTACCTTTAATCTCTCACTCCATTCAGGTTCATCTCACCCAAGACTGACAAGCGTGTGCACGCAAACGCACACACACACACAGTGAAGAGGCCGGGTCAGGAGCTAAGACTCGACCCCTGCAACCACAAATAGGTGAGTACAAATAGGTGAGTACACATACACACACACACACACACATGTAAATATAAGCCATTACTAAGATGCAGTACGACAGGAAGATGAGACTCAGTATTGGTTATTTTCCATTATTTCGAACAATGAGAGGGAAATACTCCCTGCAGCTACACCTCTCAACAATAAGTTAAATTTAATGGCCGCTGGAGCAACTAAAAGAGGAAGCCATTGCGATACTGAATCAATTAATATGATCGTATTTATGTTTGGAATCCATCATGGCCGAAGTAAAATTGGATGCTACTGAATTGTGAAGAAGTTTTTCTCAAGGTTTTCTCTACGTAGCAACAATTCCATGGTAGTTTTTAAGGGGCCTTGTATGCTAGGGTCTCGACATTCTTTAAGGGTCTTTACGTAGCAAGATCTTGGGTGTATTTAATGGGTTTTGGTTGGCAGGGTCTTGGGGATCCATAAGGAACTTACTTGGCAGTCTTGGGACTCCTTGAGGATTTCTTAGCAGGGTCTTGGGAGTCCATAAGGAATCTTACGTGGCAGGGTGTTGGGACTGTTTAAGGATTGCTTGGCAGGATCTTGGGGGTCCTTAAGGAGCCTTGGTTCTCAGCACCTCGGGAATCCTATAGAAACGTTGCTGACCCGCTGTCTCAGTCTTTACATAGGATTCTCTTAGCATGGCTTTAGTGAAAATAACGAAGGAACAATGAATGGTAAATAACGGTAGAACACACTGTACTAAATACCGGAGAAACAAGAGGGGCGCCAATACCAGCGCAAAATGTCTGGCTGAAGATGTTATTGAACAACAGGAAGACGCTACTGGGTCGAGGATCACCTTCCACGTACAGACAATACTATCACAATTCCTGGCGTTTTGGGAGTTGCAACGAGGAACGCATCCTGAGGATCTGGCCTGAAGAACAGCCAGTATATAGCTCACCAGGTCATCGTTCGCAAGTAAAGCTTCAGGGTTCTGTTGAGACGAAGAACTTACCAGGCGAAGCTATTTTTTTTCTCCTTATACCAGCATCAACAAGGTGATGCCTTCAAAGGGATGACCATCGTTTTTCTTTTCCAGTTTTCAAGTGAGTGAATGTTAGCTCTGACGCAGTATTTTTGGGTGTTGCTCCCCAAGTATAAAGTGGTTTCCATCTGCATATTGTATACGAGTCCAGGCGAAGCATTTCCCCTGGGGACATTGTGTAGACGAGAACTCCATTGTTGTGTCGATTTTTTTCCAGTGTTAACTCTCTATCACTCTCTCTCTCTCTTTTCGCTCCTTTCTCTCTCTCTCTCTCTCTCTCTCTCTCTCTCTCTCTCTCTCTCTCTCTCTCTCTCTCTCTCTCTCTCTCTCTCTCTCTCCAGGGACGCTATTCTTTTCCTGAAAGAAGTCAATATTTCACATGATTTCCCCATTCCGCATACCTTACGCTGCTCTGTCAAAGTCTGGACCTGCTCCACGGGCAGCATTTTCTGCATTACTCTCTCTCTCTCTCTCCCTCCTAAGACTTCCGGAATAACAATGTCCATCTTCCACTCCCAGAGGCAGTATTGCTCAAATGTATTCACCAAGACATATATCACGACCATTTCACTGAATTGCGACACTCATGCAAGGCAATTTATCAACATATGTACCACCAAGAACTGGGAATTAACCACACGGGTATCCTCTGCAAGGTCCATTAACCATTACTTTTATTCCCCCTTCCAGCTGATATGGACGAATGTGGGTAAATGGAAGTTCCAATAGGGGAAACGATCTTATATGAACTTAGGGTGAAGCAAAGAGACGTAGTCAAAGAAAATCTTCGTTTACCAAAACTACATTTTGCTTAGTTAGGGCTTCAAGAACGTTTATTTAGCTTTCAATGAGCGAAACGTTGTGCACAGGATAACGTTAATTATCTAAAATATGTATTGCAGAACCTTACAAATGCTGCTGAAGCTGACGTTACGTCTCAGTATTGTGATTCAATATTGTTTACTTTCCAGGGGTTAGAGTCTAACCCCTGCAAAGTAAACAAAAAAAAAGCCAAAGACCCTGTGACCCTGTCTCCGTCTCGCAAACATCCAGCCAAAATTATTTCCGATTTATTCACCAGCAAGGACCAAAAAAAAAAAATACCAAATGGAAACTCTCATCCACTTAAATCTATGTGAGAAACTACCTCTTCCATCCATTTGAAATCCAATAGATCCAGCAGATATGAAAGATTATGTAAGGATTTAAGAGCATATTTTAATCTGTCAAAATATACGTGGAAATCCTTTCCACAAGTTTGAGAGGGAAATGTTGAGACAACGTTACGGTCGGATCGAAACATAGTCTGAGGTTTTCTCTCAAAATTTGGGGTTAGTTGTGACTTGTTCCAGACACAGTATTGTTAATTATTATTGTTGTTTTTATTATTATTATTATTATTATTATTATTATTATTATTATTATTATTATTATTATTATTATTATTATTATTATTATTATTATTATTATTATTATTATTATTATTTTTATTATTACTATTATTATTATTATTATTATTATTATTATTATTATTATTTTTATTATTATTATTATTATTATTATTATTATTATTATTATTATTATTATTATTATTATTATTATTATTATTTTTATTATTATTATTATTATTATTATTATTATTATTATTATTATTATATTACTATTATTATTACTAATATATACATTGGGAAAGGTTAAACGCACAGATCAGATTTGATCCAAGGAAAAGGGTGTGGGGGGAGTAGCCCAAATCCCTTGGATCAAAAGCCCTTTGAGAGCAATAAAGCGCCTCTCCCCCCCCCCACTTGAAGGGAATTATCCCCCCAATTTTATTTCTGAAATTACACTCATCTGTATTCAGAGAGACGAGACAGAGCGCATCAATCCAAAATTTGGAAAAAGGCAAGATGCTATTTTTCTCCATGATGTCTTCGGTTCGGGGGGGGGGTTGATGTTTATTTTAGGGGGGGGAGAATCGCGTTTTGATAACGCTGTTAACGAGGTGATGTGTAGTTTGCGTTATCTAGAGACTGTGCCAACGAGGAGCTAAATCTTCTACCCACGCGAGAATCTTCAGACTTATTTTCCAAGCAACGTGTTGGTGTGTAGCCACTACTGAGGCTTGGTTCTCTCTCTCTCTCTCTCTCTCTCTCTCTCTCTCTCTCTCTCTCTCTCTCCCTGTGTTGCTACGCTGCACCTAACATCCTGACCTAAATTCAGTACACTGACCTTTTATGGTGAACAATTACAACCTGAATCTCCAAACAAATTCCTTAGTGTGTATGTGTACTCACTTATTTGTGGTTGCAGGGGTCGATTCATAGCTCCTGGCCCCGCCTCTTCACCGGTTGCTACTGGGGCCTCTCTCTCCCTGTTCCATGAGCTTTATCAAACCTCGTCTTGAAACTATGTATGGTTCCCGCCTCCACTACGTCACTTTCTAGGTTATTCCACTGCCTGACAACTCTATGACTGAAGAAATACTTCCTAACATCCCTTTGATTCATCTGAGTCTTCAACTTCCAATTGTGACCTCTTGTTTCTGTGTCCCCTCCCTGGAACATCCTGTCTTTGTCCACCTTGTCTATTCTGCGCAGTATTTTATATGTCGTTATCATGTCTCCCCTAACCCTCCTGTCCTCCAGTGTCGTCAGGCCGATTTCCCTCAACCTTTCTTCATAGGACATTCCCCTTAGCTCTGGAACTAACCTTGTCGCAAACCTTTACACTTTCTCTAATTTCTTGACGTGCTTGATCAAGTGCGGGTTCCAAACAGGTGCTGCATACTCCAGTATGGGCCTGACATACACGGTGTACAGTGTCTTGAAAGATTCCTTACTAAGGTATCGGAACGCTGTTCTCAAGTTTGCCAGGCGCCCATATGCTGCAGCAGTTATCTGGTTGATGTGTGCTTCCGGAGACATGCTCGGTGTTATACTCACCCCAAGATCTTTCTCCTTGAGCGAGGTTTGCAGTCTTTGGCCACCTAGCCTGTGTGTGTGTGTGTGTGTCGCCCAATTGTGCTATCTGGGGTGGGTTGAATTTCAGCTGCTGGTCCCAGAAGGAAAGAGTGTTGGTAGAACTGAATTGCGCGTAACACCCAGGTACCTATTTACTGCTAGGTGAGCAGGAGTTAGTAGGTCTAAGGAAACTTGTTCGTGCGTCTTACCTTGCCTGGAAATCGAACCCCTGACCCTTTCGTTTGTTAACCGCTTCCAGGTAGTATCGTGCAGAGAGAGAGAGAGAGAGAGAGAGAGAGAGAGAGAGAGAGAGAGAGAGAGAGAGAGAGAGAGCAATGCAGGTAGTCGCTATAATCACGTTAGCTGAGGTTCCCTGTCGCTGTTATGTTAGCTGCTGTTACCTACGTTGCTGCTACCAGTTGCTGCAGCTGACGCAATTACTGCGACTACCGTAGCTGCAGCTGCAGTAATTGCGTCAGCTGCAGCAACTGCGGCGTCTGCGGTAATGCGGGACGTGCTGAATGCGTCCAGTGAGCGCTGAAATATCTGGAAGTTTAATGAGATGTCTGAGGCTGACGGTAAGCAAAAAAGTGAAAATTCTTCCTTCATAGATTTATATGACGCGACCTGATGATGACTTGGCCAGGCGCACGGAATATACGTTTCTCATTACCACCATTTCTCATTACCAATTACTCACTATTTCTCATCGTTTATCCCTTAGTTTGACGTAGAATTTGTCTCAGTGTTTAGAATGGCTGTTTGTAGCAGCTGCCTACTCTCTCTCACTCTCTCTCACTCTCTCTCTCACTCTCACTCTCTCACTCTTTCTCTCTCTCTCTCTCTCTCTCTCTCTCTCTCTCTCTCTCTCTGAAGAGATGTTATCTAGAGTCTTCTAAGCACTGTTTTTTCTCGCAGTTTAATAATAATAATAATAATAATAATAATAATAATAATAATAATAATAATAATAATAATAATAATAATAATAATAATAATAATAATAATAATAATAATAATAATGCTTCTCGCCCGTTGGGTAAATGTTTGTCTTGTAAGACCTTATGTTGTTAGGTTACCTATTTTATGTCTCCTGTCTATCAACGAGGATATTGTCTATCAACGAGGATATTGTCTATCAACGAGGGTATTGTCTATCAACGAGGGTATTGTCTATCAACGAGGATATTGTCTGTCAACGAGGGTATTGTCACTTTTAAAGTCATATTTATCCATATATATTTTCCTCTGAGAAGCATTTCTGTAAAATTTTTTACTATATATATATATATATATATATATATATATATATATATATATATATATATATATATATAAAGCCTGGGCGTATCTTTAAACCCCACCAAATGTGAAATAGTTTCTACCAATCCACAGATGATCCAGAATATTAGTGCTGTTTTACCAGGAGCACGAGCCATTGATCCAGCCAGCAGCACTCTCCTTGGTGCGCCTCTTGGATCCAGTGCCATCGATCTGATCCTAGAAAAAATCTCAGACCTCAGGACGATGGAAAGCAAGATGAGAGACATTGTCACACATGATGCCTTCTACCTACTCACTAGGTGCCTGTCAATCCCAAAACTTACCTACTTTCTGAGATGCTCCCCAGCCTTCAGCAGTCCGAAACTCGAGGAACATGACTCTTCTTAGGACAATGCTAGAGAGTGTATTGAATCTTTCTCTAGAAGACGGATAATGGTTGCAAGCCTCACTTCCAGTTAGGCTTGGGGGGCTGGGAGTAAGCAAATCCTCCCAGATTGCCCTACCAGCTTTCCTATCCTCTTCCATAGCATGAAACGAGTTAATAAGATAAATTCTTCCGGACAACCTCAGTGACTCAGCAGGAATACAGGACCCTAACTTTGCCAGTGCCATCACTGAATGGGAGACTCTTGCTGCTCCATCACCAAACTCTAGTGCAGCACTGGCCTACAGAGAGTCAAGCTGGGATGGCCCCATCGCTGAAAAGGTGCTTGCTCATCTCGAAGCTGTGAGTGAGCAACACTCCGGGGACTTTCTCCAAACAGTTCCTATTTCGGCAATGAGAACACGTCTCGACCCTATAATCCTCCGTATTGTAGTGGCTCTCCGCCTTGCTGTTCCAAGTCACACGGAATATACGTGTATTTGCAGTGATGCGCGCAAGCCGACCAATATGGTCTACATGGCCTTAACTGTTCCAAAACCAAGGGCTGGCATACGAGACACAGTGAGGTCATAGACATAAAGAGAACTCTTGCTACAGCTGGATGTCCAGCCTAGAAAGAGCCCCGATCACTAGCAGCCAACAATACCCACAACCCAGCAAACCGCCCACAATGGGATCACCATCTACCCTTGGAAGAATGGCAAGCTCTTAGCATGGGACTATACCTGTGTGTCCACACTGGCTGACACATATATCCATCACAGTGTCGGGCGACAGGGAGGAGTTGCTGACCACAGGGAGGAGTACAGGATCGACAAGAACAGGAGCATAAGCCAACAGTATCAATTTGTCCTAGTGGGATCAGAGACCTTGGGATCATGGGGAAAAAATGCCACACGTTTCCTTAAATAACTGGGTTCCAGACTCATCGACACCACCAGGGACCCAAGGGCAGCCACTTTCATGTTCCAGCGCCTCAGCATGGCCATCCAGAGGGGAAATGTTTGCTGCATACTGGGCTCGCGTCCGGTTTCGGAGGAACTGGAGGAGATTCATAATCTTTGATATTTTGTACCAATGTATTTATGTTTGTGTTTTCTATCAATGTATTCTGTCTTTTAATAAAGTTAGCATGTATCATGAACATATAGGGGTGGTAGGAGAAGAAAATATTCAAACAGCTCCAGGGAGAACTTTGAGTTTTCCCTGAGGTACGTTTATTGTCTTCTCTGAGGATAAGGCTCCCCAGGAAAGTTCTAGAGGTGGTACCTCTTCTACCCCGAAGGGAGTTTATCCGGCCCCAGGGTGTGTATCCTGCCCCAGGGAGTGTATCCGGCCCCTGGTAGGTGTAGATCTGACACCTGGGGAGGACAGAAAGTGTATCCGGCCCAGGGAAAAGGACTCAGCACGGGCCAGAATGTGAGATATTCAATGCCATTTACATCTGTAACTTTTACCATCGGCCCTGGACCGGGCTGGACCGTTTCTGAACTTGGAGCGGCTGGAGAAATTATTCACCGGTCTGGGACCCATTTGTCACCCTGACGCGAGACATCAATATCACAGTGGAGGGGGAAAAAACGAAAGAATCGTTACATTATCTGGTTCTGAAATCCTTTTTCGAATGAATATTGTGCGAGAGAGAGAGAGAGAGAGAGAGAGAGAGAGAGAGAGAGAGAGAGAGAAGGGGAGAATGTATTATTGAAAATTATAAACACAAAATCACGCAAAAAAATACAGAAAATGACGCAGGCAAGGCACAAAGAGAAAGTAAATAATTGCTTGCAGGAAGGGTGGGAAATGTGGAAGGTGGGAGAAGACAGAGAGAGACAGAGAGAGAGAAGATTAATTAAAGGAATGAAGATGATGGGCACAGAGATATTGTGAGAAAAGAGGATGAAAGGGAAGAAGAGGGAGAGAGGAAAAATGAGAGAGAGAGAGAGAGAGAGAGAGAGAGAGAGAGAGAGAGAGAGAGAGAGAGAGAGAGAGAGAGAGAGAGAGAGAGAGAGAGAGAGAGAGAGAGAATAAATGAAAGAGAAAAAAGCTAGTACAATTGAGTACATATTGCAGACAGAGCAGAGGACTACGTAGTCCCCACATAGTCTATCTCCCAAGATAGATTATCTTCTTAAGATGAGAGGACATGAGAGAGAAAAGATAGCAGAGACGAGAAGGGAGAGAAGAAGAAGAAGAAGAAGAGAGACTTCAGAGAAGAGAAAATTGCAACAGCTATCCCTCTCAGTAGAATCATTAAACGACCACAAGTACTACCTGACCTTCCCTCTCATCTCCGAGAATTTATATATATATACACACTCATACGGGAATTAAATCTGATAATTCTCTATCTTTGTACGACAGATTTGTGAGTCTGAGATTCAGTTAGTAATAACTTGAAATAGATCAGTAGTGAGTCAGAGTAAACTGAATCATTAGATAATAGGTGAAATGTAATAAAGTTAATTATATTTTGGTTGTAAAATAACTATTAACTTCTCGATTCCATTTTCGTCATGCATATTCGCTGCCTTACTGGTTGACTGACACCCTTACTGGTTAACTGGCACCCTTACTGGTTAACTGACACCCTTACTGGTTAACTGACACTCTTACTGGATAACTGACACCCTTACTGGTTGACTGACACCCTTACTGGTTGACTGACACCCTTACTGGTTAACTGACACCCTTACTGGTTAACTGATACTTTACCCTGGTTAACTGACACCCTTACTGGTTGACTGACACCCTTACTGGTTAACTGACACCCTTACTGGTTGACTGACACCCTTACTGGTTAACTGACACCCTTACTGGTTAACTGACACCCTTACTGGTTAACTGACACCCTTACTGGTTAACTGACACCCTTACTGGTTAACTGACACCCTTACTGGTTGACTGACACCCTTACTGGTTAACTGACACCCTTACTGGTTACTGGACACCCTTACTGGTTGGAACTGACACCCTTTACTGGTTGACTGACACCCTTACTGGTTGACTGACATTTACCTTTACTGTGACTGACACCCTTTACTGGTTGACTGACACCTTTACTGGTTGACTGACACCTTACTGGTTGGAACTGACTGTGTTAGGGAATGACACTTACTGGTTGGACTGACACCCTTACTGGTTAACTGACACCCTACTGGTTGACTGACACCCTTGACTGGTTGACTGACACCCTTACTGGTTGATCGACACCTTTACTGCTTGACTGACACCCTTACTGGTTGACTGACACCCTTACTGGCTGAACTGACATTCTTTACGGTTAACTGACACCCCTTACTGGTTACTGACACCCTTACTGGTTGATGACACCCTTTACTGGTTGACTGACACCCTTACTGATGTTAGTTGACACCAATTACTGGTTGACTGCACACCCTTACTGGTTGACTGACACCCTTACCTTGTTGACTGACTGGATCCCTTACTGGTTGACTGACACCCTTACTGGTGACAGCACCTACTGGTTGACTAACACCCCCTTTACTGGTTGACTGACACCCTTACTGGTTGACTGACACCCTTACTGGTTGACTGACACCCTTACTGGTTGACTGACACCCTTACTGGTTGACTGACACCCTTACTAGTTGACTAACACCCTTACTGGTTGACTGACACCCTTACTGGTTGACTGATACCCTCACTGATTGACTGACACCCCTCACTGGTTGATTGACACCCTCACTGGTTGACTGACATCCCCTCACTGGTTGACTGACACCCTCACTGGTTGACTGACACCCTCAATGGTTGACTGACACCCTCTCCGGTTGACTGACACCCCACCGGCTTTGATCGATCCTCACCGCTTTTCGACTCGACACCACTGCTGACTGACACCCTCACTGGTTGACTGACACCCTCACTGGTTGATTGACGCCCTAACTGGTTGACTGACACCCTCTTTGGTTGACTGACATCCTCAATGGTTGACCGACACCCTTATTGGTTGACTGACACCCCACTGGTTGACTGACACCCTCACTGGTTGACTGACACCCTCACTGGTTGACTGACACCCTTACTGTTGACTGACACCCCTCACTGGTTGACTGACACCCTTCACTGGTTGACTGACACCCCAACTGGTTGACTGACACATTCTCTGGTTGACTGACATGCTCACTGGTTGACTGACACCTTTACTGGTTGACTAACACCCCACTGGTTGACTAACACCCTCACTGGTTGACTGACACCCTCACTGGTTGACTGACACCCTCACTGGTTGACTGACACCCCACTGGTTGACTGACACCCATCACTGCCTTGACTGACACCTCACTGGGCGACTGACACCTCTGGGTTGACTGACATCCTCACTGGTTGACTGACCCTCTTACTGGTTGACTGACACCCCACTGGTTGACTAACACCCTCACTGGTTGACTGGCACCCTAACTGGTTGACTGACACCCTCTCTGGTTGACTGACACCCTCACTGGTTGACTGACACCCTCACTGGTTGACTGACACCCCACTGGTTGACTGACACCCCTCACTGGTTGACTGACACCCTCACTGGTTGACTGACACCCTCACTGGTTGACTGACACCCTCACTGGTTGACTGACACCCTCACTGGTTGACTGACACCCTTACTGATTGACTGACACCCTAACTGGTTGACTGACACCCTCACTGGTTGACAGACACCCCACTGGTTGACTGACACCCTTACTGGTTAACTGACAACCTTACTGGTTAACTGACACCCTTACTGGTTGACTGACACCCTTACTGGTTGACTGACACCCTTACTGGTTGACTGACACCCTTACTGGTTGACTGACACCCTTACTGGTTGACTGACACCCTTACTGGTTAACTGACACCCTTACTGGTTAACTGACACCCTTACTGGTTGACTGACACCCTTACTGGTTGACTGACACCCTTACTGGTTGACTGACACCCTTACTGGTTGACTGACACCCTTACTGATTGACTGACACCATTACTGGTTGACTGACACCCTTACTGGTTGACTGACACCCTTACTAGTTGATTGACACCCTTACTGGTTGACTGACACCCTTACTGGTTGACTGACACCCTTACTGGTTGACTGACACCCTTACTGGTTGACTAACACCCTTACTGGTTGACTGACACCCTTACTGGTTGACTGACACCCTTACTGGTTGACTGACACCCTTACTGGTTGACTGATACCCTTACTGGTTGACTGACACCCTTACTAGTTGACTAACACCCTTACTGGTTGACTGTCACCCTTACTGGTTGACTGACACCCTCACTGATTGACTGACATCCCCTCACTGGTTGACTGACACCCTCACTGGTTGACAGACACCCTCACTGGTTGACTGACACCCTCTCCGGTTGACTGACACCCCTCACTGGTTGACTGACATCCTCACTGGTTGACTGACACCCTCACTGGTTGACTGACACCCTCACTGGTTGATTGACGCCCTAACTGGTTGACTTGACCCCCCCTACTGGTGACTGACACCTTGGTTGACTGACACCCAATGGTTGACCGACACCCTTCTGGTTGATGACACACGGCGACTGACACCTCACTTGCTGACTGACACTCACCGGCCGACTGACACCCTACGGCTGATGACACCCTCACCGGTTGACTGACACCCCTTCAACTGGCTTGACTGACACACTTGTGATTCGACACATTCTCTGGTTGACTGACATGCCCTCACTGGCTTGACTGACACCTTTACCTGGTTGACTGATCCATCCCCACCGGCTGACAACACCCCTCACTGGCTGACTGACACCTCCATGGCTGACTGACACCACATGGCTTGACTGACACCCCACTGGTTGACTGACACTCTCACTGGTTGACTGACACCCTCACTGGTTGACTGACACCCTCACTGGTTGACTGACACCCTCTCTGGTTGACTGACATCCTCACTGGTTGACTGACCCTCTTACTGGTTGACTGACACCCCACTGGTTGACTAACACCCTCACTGGTTGACTGGCACCCTAACTGGTTGACTGACACCCTCTCTGGTTGACTGACACCCTCACTGGTTGACTGACACCCCACTGGTTGATTGACACCCCTCACTGGTTGACTGACACCCTCACTGGTTGACTGACACCTCCACTGGTTGACTGACACCTCACTGGCCTTGACTGACACCCTCACTGGCTTGACTGACACCTCACCGGTTGACTGACACCCTTACTGATTGACTCACACCCTAACTGGCTTGACTGACACCCTCACCGGTTGATAGACACCCCACTGGCTTGACTGACACCTCCCCACTGGTTGAGTGACACCCTCACTGGTTGACTGACACCCTCACTGGTTGACTGACACCCTCACTGGTTGACTGACACCCTCACTGGTTGACTGACACCCTCACTGGTTGACTGACACCCTCACTGGTTGACTGACACCCTTACTGGTTGACTGACACCCTAACTGATTGACTGACACCCTCACTGGTTGACTGACACCCTCACTGGTTGACTGACACCCTCACTGGTTGACTGACACCCTCACTGGTTGACTGACACCCTCACTGGTTGACTGACACCCTCACTGGTTGACTGACACCCTCACTGGTTGACTGACACCCTCACTGGTTGACTGACACCCTCACTGGTTGACTGACACCCTCACTGATTTACTGACACCCTCACTGACTGACTTTCACACTAACTAATTGACTGACTTTTACACTAGCTGACTGACTGACTAAATGACTGACTCTCTCACTAAGTGACTGATTAACTTCCTCACTGACTGACCCCTAAACTAGGAAGCTAGAAAGCAGACTGAAGGACTGACAAACTTAAACTCTCCTTGACTAATACCAACTCTCCTTGACTAATACCAACTCTCCTTGACTAATACCAATTCTCTTTGACTAATACCAACTCTCCTCGACTAATACCAACTCTCCTCGACTAATACCAACTCTCCTTGACTAATACCACTCTCCTTGGCTAATACCAACTCTCTGGCACAATACCAACTCTCCTTGACTAATACCACTCTCCGCTAATACCAACTCTCAAACAATACAATTCTCTTTATAATCCAACTCTCCTCGACTAATCCAACTCTCCTCACATACAACTCTCCTTGACTAATACCAACTCTCCTTGGCTAATGCCAACTCTCCTTGGCTAATACCAACTCTCCTTGACTAATACCAACTCTCCTTGACTAATACCAACTCTCCTTGACTAATACCAACTCTCCTCGACTAATACCAACTCTCCTCGACTAATACCAACTCTCCTTGACTAATACCAACTCTCCTTGGCTAATACCAACTCTCCTTGGCTAATACCAACTCTCCTTGACTAATACCAACTCTCCTTGACTAATACCAACTCTCCTTGACTAATACCAACTCTCCTTGACTAATACCAACTCTCCTTGACTAATACCAACTCTCCTCGACTAATACCAACTCTCCTTGACTAATACCAACTCTCTTTGACTAATACTTCGGCTAAATACCAACACAATACCTCCTCATACACCAATTACAACTGTTGAAACTGCCATATTTTTTTACAGATCCACTAAACTTAAAAAAATATAGTTTAACAGAATTTTTTTGGCAAATATGATATGTGATACCGCCAGGTTTTTTTTTAAATACACAAAATGTAAAATATTTAATCATTTTTATTGGAACCTTTTGGTGCTGGGATATGGATTACCCCATTGCACATGTGGGTGTATATATGTACACGTGAGTGTACATATGTACATTGCAGGTCACATGCCTGACCATCACTTCTGCAGAGGCTGTTCTCCACACCTTTGTAAGTGAAGAGTTGCTGTTAGTAGGTGATAGGGTGGTCTCTACCCTACTCAGTAAGAGTATTGGTACTACGTTATTGAATGGGTGGTGGGGTTCTCACTGAGGTTTGATGGGGTGGTGACTGTCCCATTAATTGGGTCATAGGGCGCTGTCTTCCCTATTAATTTTGTGATGCTGTAATGATTGTCTCATTAAGGTAATAGGGTGATGTCATCCCTGTTGAGTAATGCTGTGATGATTGTCTCATACACAGGGTAATAGGGTGATGGTTGATCTATTAATCGGGTAAGAGGCTGGTGATTGCCTTATTAAATCGGAAAGAGGGTAGCAGAGGTCCGATTTCGAGTAATTGGTTCATCACTGCCCTAATAAAGCTAACAATGAGCTGGTTAATACCTTATTAAGTGAGCAGTTAACCACCACTGCCTTGTTAACCCACAAATCATCCACCAATCAACCAATACCCCACAAAAATCACTTAAACTACGTGTTGATACCAAAAATTGCATCGTTGTTTTTCCGGAAGTGAGATTGCTTATCCAGCAAATTTTCCAGCCAGCGGAAATTATTCTCTTCCCTCTAACATTAATTAACGGTAATGACTTTTTAATTAGACCATATGTCTTTTTCACCCAATTAAACCTCCAAAAAAATTGTCGAAATTGTGTTTCATATACATTCTGTCCACAAGTTGCACAAGTCAACATCGGATTGTTGCATAATTTATTATTCGGAATTATTTTCTTTGCAACATAAAGCTGAATTCTGTAGGTTGTGAATTGTGTGTTATTGTGCAGTATTGTTTTGTGTTGATGTGAACAAATGATAAACCAATAAAATGGTGAATTGAAACGATGGTGTGAAATGTGAGTTATTTTATTTCGGCCTCTGTTTAAGGCCATCTTCAGAAGATAAGAAGGAATGCCATAGTACGCCATAGTATACAAAGGGAGACAGTGAGACAGAGAGACAGGTGCTCAGTGGTTCACTGGGCTTGTTCTAAGAAAGAGAGAGAGAGAAGGAGAGAGAGACAAAGAAAGAGAGACCGAGAGACCGAGAGAGAGATAGAGATCTTACTCTTCAGACCTTTAAACCTGGAGATAAACCAGTCTTCCTCTGCCTGACGTAACAGGGCTTTCTAACCCGTCTCTCCCTCCTTACCTCTCTCCTTCCCTCCCTCCCTCTCTCTCCTTCCTTCCCTCCCTCTCTCCTTCCTTCCCTCCCTCTCTCCTTCCTTCCCTCCCTCCTTCTCTCCCTCTCTCCTTCCCTCCCTCTCTCTTTCCCTCCCACCCTCCCTCCCTCCCTCCCACCCTGCCTTCCTTCCAATCTCAATTCCTTCTCCTCATCCCCTCTCACGAGCCCCTCACAATCTCCCTTCTCTTACACCCCTCAACACCTCCCTCCGTCTCTTTTCCTCTCTACTACACCCCTCACTTCGTTTCTCTCCCTCCCTCTCTCTCTCTCTCTCTCTCTCTCTCTCTCTCTCTCTCTCTCTCTCTCTCTCTCTCTCTCTCTCTCTCTCTCTCTCTCTCTCACCCCTCACCATCAATCATCACACAGCTCCAACCTCTCTCATCTCTATTACTCGCCAAACATCAAACACCAAACACCTGGTAATCATTCAAACAATTTTTAAAGCAGACTGACAACTCAAGATCAAAAAAACAAGATAAAACACCGAAAATTATCAACTGCCATTGTCAAGAATCTGTAAAACAGAGAGAATAACACACACACACACACACACACACACACACACACACACACACACACACACACACACACACACACACACACACACACACACACACACACACACACACACACACACACACACACACACACACACAGGCACTTCACAGGCCACAGGTGGGAGCTACCAGGGGTGAGTACACGCACGCTAGTTACAGCAGCGCAGTCACAGCAGCGTCAGCACAGTTAGCGCCGCCTACAGCAGCGCAGTCACAGCAGCGTCCAGTCACAGCAGCCACAGCAGCGCCGCACAGCAGCGTCAGTCACAGCGTCCAGCCAGCAGCGCCGTCATAGCAGTGGGCCACAGCAGCGCCAACAACAGCGCCAGCTACAGCAGCGCCAGCTACAGCATCAGCCACAGCAGCGTCGTCACAGCAGCGCCGTCAGGCAGCACAGCGTCAGTCAGTCCGCAGCAGCGTCAGTCACAGCAGCGTCGGCCAGTGGCCAGGCAGCTCAGCCACAGCAGCGCAGTCACAGCCAGCGTCAGTCACAGCAGCGTCAGTCACAGCAGCGTCAGTCCGCAGCTCCCAGTCACAGCAGCGTCAGTCCACAGCAGCGTCAGTCCACAGCAGCGTCAGTCGCAGCGTCAGTCACGCAGCGTCAGTCACAGCAGCGTCAGCCAGCAGCGCGGCCACGGCGGGGTCAGTCACAGCAGCGTCAGTCACAGGCAGCGTCAGGTCACAGCAGCGTCAGCCACAGCAGCGCGTCACGCAGGCGGCGTCCAGTCCACAGGCAGCGTCAGCCACAGCGTCCAGCACAGCAGCGTCACAGCCACAGCGCCGTCACAGCAGCGTCGTCACAGCAGCGTCAGTCCACGCAGCGTCAGCCACAGCAGCGTCAGCCACAGCAGCGTCAGCCACAGCAGCGTCAGTCACAGCAGCGTCAGTCACAGCAGCGTCAGTCACAGCAGCGTCAGCCACAGCAGCGTCAGCCACAGCAGCGTCAGCCACAGCAGCGTCAGTCACAGCAGCGTCAGTCACAGCAGCGTCAGCCACAGCAGCGTCAGCCACAGCAGCGTCAGTTCCAGCAACACACAACATTATCAGCTGCTGGGGGCAGCAAATAGCAAAAATTCCTGCTAATTAGGCATTTTTTATATATTTTGTCCCTCCCTTTCTCTCTCTCTCTCTCTCTCTCTCTCTCTCTCTCTCTCTCTCTCTCTCTCTCTCTCTATCTCTCTCTCTCTCTCTCTCTCCCTGTTTTATCCGATACAAAACTGATCCGAACAGACTTTCTTTAGTAAGAAAATGGCTAAAATAGCTTTACCAGGAGAGAATCATCATGTTAAACCAACCAAACAACTTTACCAGGAGAGAATCATCATGTTAAACCAAACAAACAACTTTACCAGGAGAGAATCATTCAAGGTTAAACCAACCAAACAACTTTACCAGGAGAGAATCATCATGTTAAACCAACCAAACAACTTTACCAGGAGAGAATCATCATGTTAAACCAACCAAACAACTTTACCAGAGAATCAATCATGTTAAACCAACCAAACAACTTTCCAGGAGAGAATTCAAACATGTTAAACCAACCAAACAACTTTACCAGGAGAGAATCATCATGTTAAACCAACCAAACAACTTTACCAGGAGAATCATCAGAACAACCAAACAACTTAAACCAGGGAGCAAATCAACTTAAACCAACCAAACAACACCAGGAGAGAATCATCATGTTAAACCAACCGAAACAACTTTACCAGGAGAGAATCATCATGTTAAACCTAACCAAACAACTTTACCAGGAGAGAATCATCATGTTAAACCAACCAAACAACTTTACCAGGAGAGAATCATCATGTTAAACCAACCAAACAACTTTACCAGGGGAGAATCATCATGTTAAACCAACCAAACAACTTTACCAGGGGAGAATCATCATGTTAAACCAACCAAACAACTTTACCAGGAGATAATCATCATGTTAAACCAACCAAACAACTTTACCAGGAGATAATCATCATGTTAAACCAACCAAACAACTTTACCAGGAGATAATCATCATGTTAAACCAACCAAACAACTTTACCAGGAGAGAATCATCATGTTAAACCAACCAAACAACTTTACCAGGAGAGAATCATCATGTTAAACCAACCAAACAACTTTACCAGGAGAGAATCATCATGTTAAACCAACCAAACAACTTTACCAGGAGAGAATCATCATGTTAAACCAACCAAACAACTTTACCAGGAGAGAATCATCATGTTAAACCAACCAAACAACTTTACCAGGAGATAATCATCATGTTAAACCACTTAGTGTTTGTTGTTGTTTATTTTGTGTTTGTTTTTCGTTCGGTTTGTTTATTTTTTTTGACAATTGTTGCTATTTTTGTTGTTGTGCTTCGTTGTTATTTTTGTTTGTGGTTTGTTATTGTTTGTTATTTTATTGTTTGTAGTTTGTTGTTGTTTCTTGGTGTGGTTTGTTATTTTTGTTGTTTGTTGTTTGTTCTTTTTATTATTTTTATTTGTTTGTAATTTTTTTTAAATTCATGTGGTTTGTTGTTGTTATTTTTTTTTCTAGTTCTTGTTATTGATGTTATTGTTGCAGTTGTTGCTCATTATCATTATTATCATCACTGTCATTATTATCATTATCATAATCTTGATCATCATCGTAATCATATTATTAATATTAATCCTCTTTCTTCTTCTTCTTCTTCTTCTTCTTCTTCTTCTTCTTCTTCTTCTTCTTCTTCTTCTTCTTTGTAAGAAATGCGTGTGTCATCTGAGGAACAAACTCACACCCCATGAGGGTCCAGCACTCTCTCTCTCTCTCTCTCTCTCTCTCTCTCTCTCTCTCTCTCTCTCTCTCTTTCTCTCTCTCTCTCTCTCTCTCTCTCTCTCTCTCTCTCTCTCTCTCCCCACAACATCATCTTTAACACCAGCTTCCTTTGCAAGTCTATTTGGCTCACTGGTAGCGCTTCTGTCTGCTAGTTGACTGGCACATTTTCGAGCCTCACACAGACTCTTAAACACGACCAATAACGTAGTTACGACACATTGTGCTCCACTTTTTACGACGACTTGTGCTCCAGTGGTAATGACACCCTGTGTTCTAGGGGTTATGACGCCTTGTGTTCCAGTGGTAACGACACCTTGTGCTCCAGTAGTTATAACACCAAGTGCTCCAGTAGTAATGATACCTTGTGTTCCAGGGGTTATGACACCTTGTGTTCCAGTGGCAACGACACCTTGTGCTTCAATGATTCTAACACCTTGTGCTCCAGTGATAATGACACACTCTCCCCCAACAATAATTACTGGAAGTGTTCGCTATAGTTATGACACATACTGTGCCCAGTGATAATTACAGAGTGTGGCAGTTTTCACCTGTTTTCTGCACGGTAAAACAGAGTGGGATGGGAACAGCGATGCCAATATCTAGTCACAGCCTGTCGTTCCCAGTGCAAAAACGAGCAGGCTGGATGACCCCCCTCCTACCATGTGTGTGTGTGTGTCTGTGTGTGTGTCTGTGTGTGTGTGTGTGTGTGTGTGCTTAAAACTTCTATCAGAACAGCTTCCTGAAACCTTTATTTTTTTCAGTTTAGATATTAGTGTAAACAATGACACGAGCTGATCTTCCCTTGTCAGGTTTCCTTCTCTTGCTTCATCCCAGCTACCAAGTTTCTAAACACTGCCAATTCGTTTTAGATGTATGACTGGGATTCAAACCAGTTACCTTAGCCACTGATCCTCAGAGCGTCACTAGAGCTCCTCAACCAGAATACTGGGAAGTTTGGTGATGGCCACTAACTGAAACTCGTTTTCTAGCCATTTTTTTGTGGAGAACCTAGTGAACACGTAACCAGGTACAAGTTCTAGCTCTTGTACCTTCTGGGTCTCTTAACAACTTTGATTCACAACCCCTGTTCTGGAAAAAATTTCATCCGTTCATTACGGAATTCTTGTTAAGCACATTGGGTATTCATATTAAAAATAACTTTGATCAAAATACATTAATTTTAATTCATTATATTTACAGTTTACTTTCCACGTCTCTGGCGATTTGATCAACCTACTCGAGTCCCTCTGAATGCTTTTACGGTCGGCCACAGTTTGTGTCATCCGCGAAATTTGCAATTTTAGGTAGAGAGAGCTGGGAGGGTGGCGAGGCACACACAAGCACCTCCAGGACCTTGTTAGAGGGAGGAAAGTGAGGGTGGACTCTGGAGGGAGGTGAAGGGACCGAGTGGAATGTGGACACGGAGTTTGCTGATGGCAGTTCTGGTGGTTATTCTGTTTTTTTTTATTATTTTTTTTTGTCCTGCAGTTTTTGATCCCTTTTTGAGTGAGGTATTTTTCCCCTGGTGGACAGATGTCACTGTATTGTTTCTGTTACACTCCTTGGTGGACAGATGTCACTGTATTGCCTCTGTTACACTCCTTGGTGGACAGATGTCACTGTATTGTTTCTGTTACACTCCTTGGTGGACAGATGTCACTGTATTACATCTGTTACACTCCTTGGTGGACAGATGTCACTGTATTACATCTGTTACACTCCTTGGTGGACAGATGTCACTGTATTTTTCTGTTACACTCCTTGGTGGACAGATGTCACTGTATTTTTTTTCTGTCACACTCCCTGGTAGAAGCATAACACTATGTGTTACTCTTCCTTCAGTATCAACCCTCTGTTTATTTCTGTTCTTCCCATTTAACTATGAATATTAGCACTATGTTCCGTCCCAGCTCAAATTCATCTTCTGAAATTGCATTATTTTACCTTGTGATTTCGCTTTTTTCCGAATACACTTCACTTCAAAAACACTTCATAAACGTTCACTTTTATAGGAAGTTTCTCCTTTTTTTTTATCAGTGAATCTTGCTCTTGATAAATGAAACACTTGTCATAATTGATCAGGTTTTTCTGTTCCAAAGAAGATAATCTTGCATTAGCCCCCTGATATCTCATGCGAGTACTTTCATCTTAGTTTATGGTTTAACTTTAAGTTAATCTGCGTCTTTTATATATGCCAGTGTACCGTAACCCATTAAAGTTAGATTTATATGATCTGTATGATCCTCAAATTGCTGCCGTATGATTATTGCAAGTTAGTATATATAGTAATATCATTAGTTTACCTACTGTGGATAAGGACTGTTCAGCAGATGTGTGTTTTCTTATCAGATGTTATTTTTAAAATCACTTTTCTTTTGAAAACAATCAACTGAAGTTTATTATAAAAAATCCATTGCGTAAATTGCAGGATTTTCTTCATGTGAATAGTTTGTAATTTAGAAAAAATACTAATTTTGTGTTTAGGCTCGCAGTATTGCTGCGCAGCTTCAGGTGTGTGTGTGTGTGTGTGTGTGTGTGTGTGTGTGTGTGTGTGTGTGTGTGTGTGTGTGTGTGTGTGTGTGTGTGTGTGTGTGTGTGTGTGTGTGTGTGTGTGTATGTGTGTGTGTGTGTGTGTGTGTGTGTGTGTGTGTGTGTGTGTGTGTGTGTGTGTGTCTGTGTGTGTGTGTGTGTGTATGTGTGTGTGTGTGTGTGTGTGTGTGTGTGTGTGTGTGTGTGTGTGTGTGTGTGTGTGTGTGTGTATGTGTATGTGTGTGTCTGTGTGTGTGTATGTGTGCATGTTTGTGTGTGTGTGTGTGTGTGTATGTGTGTGTGTGTGTGTGTGTGTGTGTGTGTGCCAAGAGCAGGCCAGGATGTTCTAGTCTCTGTGAAAAACACACCTCAACTTTCTCTCCAGTTTACCTGTCTTCTCGCTTCCGTTTAAGTGTTTTTATGTCTTCTTTACGCTCCTGGTCCCTCGTTTCTGTTTTCTTTTATTTGATCTTTATCTTGCCACCTCTCTTTTTATTCTCTCTCCGATGACCTCCACCAAAGTCGAGAAATTCCCCCATACCTCTCCTCACAGCTAACCCATCCCTCCTATATTGCTTCTTCTTCCAGTCTTCGTTAATTTCTGCCTTTTTCCTAATACATCCTCTATTCTTATTACCCTTACTTTCCTTCTCTGCTGAACATATAAACATATCGCCAGCCACTTGGGTTAAAGACGAGACTGTAGCACTTTTAGCAGACACGAGATACTGCCTGGCAAACCACATTCTGTGTAGGTTAAGACTGTCTTGTCCTCCCTGGCTGCTCCACAGGGCTGACTCACACTCACACATTTCTTGCTAAACTTGCTTCTGCTGTTTAAACTTCACTTCTGTTTTACCGTTCTCACTTGTTGTTGTTGTTGTTGTGTGTGTTTGTGTGTGTGTGTGTGTGTGTGTGTGTTTTGTGTTTAATTTGACAATCCTCTTTGCAGTGTTACTGTACATGTCCTATTACATATCACAGTACACCTCGCCCTTCAGAGACACATCTACTGCTGAATCTAGATCCAAATTTTTGAAAACATTCACTCTCAATATACTTCCTCCATGTTCTCTCACATCATATCGCTCATTTGTTAATATTCCACTCATTCTCATCACTTTCCTCATCAATGCATTCACTTTCATTCCTCCACCAACTTATTCTCACCAAAAATTTAACGAAAAGATCAGCATATCGTGTCTTTTTCCGAAAACAGAGATTTTTGGTGTCAAAATCTGTATTTACAAGTGGGTCGGGGAAGACCCTAACCTCGCTGGACACCGTGACCGTGTGAGCAAAGCTGTGTGTAGCAGACTTGTAACTGCAGGCTTGGTCCACCGTACTCCCAACACTCTGTACGTCTCGAGGACATCCGAGTACGAGTGGAGACGAACACAGAGAGTAGACTAAATTCTTGGGACCACGTTACCTCTTCTTGAGACAACTTGTGACCCTAGAAGAATGGTTCTGCAACTCTTGCACACACTGTCCGC
>NC_091319.1:3801283-3826283 GCF_038502225.1 Cherax quadricarinatus
CGTTTACAATAATTTAGTACTAAAGAAACACAATCAAATATATTTTTTTCGTTAGGTTCAGAATGATTTTGGCGAAATTATTACATACACAAATTTTCACTTGTTCTATATGGCAAGATGAGCGTTGCTATTTAAGCCAAGATCGCAAGTTCTGCCTATTCGGCACGACATATATATATATATATATATATATATATATATATATATATATATATACGTGTGTGTGTGTGTGTGTCTACATATGTACAAAGAGAGAGGGAGAGAGAGAGAAATGGATCACACACTGAGAATATTCCAACCTTCTAGACACGATTGCCCTCACATTTAATTTAAGTGAAGCACTAACTCTCCTGTGGTTCATTCAGCGTGAGGAGCGATGGAGGCTTGATCCTCCGTCTCCCTAAAAGAAAGACAGATACAATTTACTCGCTGAGAGCCGCCTTAGGCCCCTTGACAGCTCCGCCGCAACACTAGACAGAGGATTTGTTCTCAGTGTATAGATTACTTTGTGTAATAGTCCTTTAATACCTACACGACGAGGTACTGTAATACCTTTCTCTAGACTAGAATACCTGAGATGGTCTGAACACAAGAACATACAACAATAATTTACCGAACTCTAAGGAAGAAGCTTCGTAGTCGATTACATCGACTCAAGACTGAGGGACCGATTACTTCAAACTCCTCCTGTTATTCACCATTCTCCTTTGCATGGACTGATGAAGCCACTGTGTGACGAAACGTTTCCTCATTAAGACACCCAAGTGTTGCACATGTGTCTAATTTATCAACTTGTCGGTTCTCTGAACCATTTACCTACATTCCAACTGGTAGGTATCATTATTCCGAAACGTTTCGCCTACACAGTAGGCTTCATCAGTCGAGTCCAGAAGAGTGAGCAAAAACAGTAGAGATGTAAAGACAATGTAATCAGTCCATTACCCTTGAAGAAGTAGTTTTGTGGTGGTCAGTCCCTCAGCCTGGAGAAGAGTTATTCTCCATAGTCTGGAACAATGATGAACAAGAAATGTTCGAAATGAAGCTTAATGAACACAAGAACATAAGTTATAACGATATCAACAACAGAGATAAAAGGACACAAGTGTAAACACACAGGGCACTTCAAACAAAAAAAGTATCGTAGGAATATGCCCACTGGCTTGTGCTAGGTAGCAACCCCACTGTAGAGAAAAACCTGAGAAGACAGATAAGATATAGTATCTGAAGTATGCGGTAAATTTGGTTTTGTCCTGTCTCTAACGAAGGCAACAGTTGTGGTTGACAGTACTCATGCATGAAAGTTGTATAATATGTATATATTGCATTGACGCCTAGGTGTAAATTTGAATGGCTTGGTTAATTATGCAGATGCCCACAATGATGCATAAAGTATAATTAGGATTTAACTCGACGTTTAATAGTCTAATAGCAAGAGTTTTACTAAGGTTGTTTGACCAGATTGAAGGGAACAAAAATAGTCTACTTACACACACACACACATACACACACACACACACACACACAGAGGAGATAGAAGGGGCTCCAGAAAGACAGAGAGGTGGGGCACACCACCAAGTGCTGGACACAGTACACACAACCAAGGAAGAAGTGAAGAGGCTTCTAAGTGAGATAGATACCTCAAAGGCAATGGGGCCGGATAACTTCTCTCCATGGGTCCTGAGAGAGGGAGCAGAAGCGCTATGTGAACCCCTAACAACAATATTCAATACATCTATCGAAACAGGGAGATTGCCTGAGGCATGGAAGACAGCAAATGTGGTCCCAATCTTTAAAAAAGGAGACAGACATGAAGCACTAAACTACAGACCAGTGTCACTGACATGTAAAGTATGCAAAGTCATGGAGAAGATTATCAGGATAAGAGTGGTGAAACACCTAGAAAGGAATGATCTCATCAACAGCACCAAACATGGTTTCAGGGACGGGAAATCTTGTGTCACAAACCTACTGGAGTTCTATGACAAGGTAACAGCAGTAAGACAAGAGAGAGAGAGGGGTGGGTGGATTGCATTTTCTTGGACTGCAAGAAGGCGTTTGACACAGTTCCACACAAGAGATTAGTGCAAAAACTGGAGGACCAAGCAGGGATAACAGGGAAGGTACTACAATGGATCAGGGAATGCTTGTCAGGAAGACAGCAGCGAGTCATGGTACGTGGCGAGGTGTCAGAGTGGGCACCTGTGACCAGCGGGGTCCTACAGGGGTCAGTCCTAGGACCAGTGCTGTTTCTGGTATTTGTGAACGACATGACGGAAGGAATAGAATCCAAAGTGTCCCTGTTTGCAGATGACGTAAAGTTGATGAGAAGAATTCATTCGATCGAAGACCAGGCAGAACTACAAAGGGATCTGGACAGGCTGCAGACCTGGTCCAGCAATTGGCTCCTGGAGTTCAACCCCACCAAGTGCAAAGTCATGAAGATTGGGGAAGGGCAAAGAAGACCGCAGACGGAGTACAGTCTAGGGGGTCAGAGACTACAAACCTCACTCAAGGAAAAAGATCTTGGGGTGAGTATAACACCAGGCACATCTCCTGAAGCGCACATCAACCAAATAACTGCTGCAGCATATGGGCGCCTAGCAAACCTCAGAACAGCATTCCGACATCTTAATAAGGAATCGTTCAGGACCCTGTACACCGTGTACGTTAGGCCCATATTGGAGTATGCGGCACCAGTTTGGAACCCACACCTAGCCAAGCACGTAAAGAAACTAGAGAAAGTGCAAAGGTTTGCAACAAGACTAATCCCAGAGCTAAAAGGTATGTCCTACGAGGAGAGGTTAAGGGAAATCAACCTGACGACACTGGAGGACAGGAGAGATAGGGGGGACATGATAACGACTTACAAAATACTGAGAGGAATTGACAAGGTAGACAAAGACAGGATGTTCCAGAGATGGGACACAGCAACAAGGGGACACAGTTGGAAGATGAAGACACAGATGAATCACAGGGATGTTAGGAAGTATTTCTTCAGCCACAGATTAGTCAGGAAGTGGAATAGTTTGGGAAGCGATGTAGTGGAGGCAGGAATCATACATAGCTTTAAGCAGAGGTATGATAAAGCTCACGGTTTGGGGAGAGTGACCTAGTAGCGATCAGCGAAGAGGCGGGGCCAGGAGCTTGGACTCGACCCCTGCAACCTCAACTAGGTGAGTACAACTAGGTGAGTACAACTAGGTGAGTACAACTAGGTGAGTACACGCACACACAGAGTCGTCCAGCTTTTTCCTACACAAATACACACAGTAACCTAGCAACCTTTGGGAATTTACACATATTGGATGTGAGGTCCCTGGCTGTAGTGAACGGAAGGGAGGAGTGGTCACTCGCCTTTGTTCAAGACTTGTTCAGAGTTTGTAGCTACCCAGGTTTGTACAGGAGAGAGAGATGGGGGAAAAAACACGTCGAAGCTAAAGGAACGCAGTCTAGTCGTGGAAACCTCTAACATTTACCCTCTCATGCCGAACCAGAGGAGGGAACCATTCAGGTAGGGTGTACCTTTTTTCAATTCAGATTTTTTTTTGGGTGGGGGGGCGTACGACTCAGCGGTGAGAGTATGAGCAGGACAGGACAGTTCTTGGTGCTGGTTGCTGGGGTTTAATTAAAGATTAAGTTGATTGTGCTGACTACAGTCTCACTCTCACTCCCCTCACCCCTTTCCCCTCACATTACCCCTTCATCCCCCCTCGTTCACCTTCCTCACTTTCCCTCCTCTGACCCAGTTTTTCATATTTTTTTTTTTACATCTTTTTTCATGGAGAACGGAAGTCTAAACACCTCAGCTGCAATTAATGGTGGACCATTAATGGTGGACCATTAATGGTGGACCATTATCCTGATGATAGTGAAGGACGGAGCGAAATGTCGCCTGGCTTCCTTCCTTATTTTTTTCAGTATTCGGTTTAAAGGTAGTATGTCTATCAGAGACGGAGAAACGAACAGTTGTTAAAGAGAGAGAGAGAGAGAGAGAGAGAGAGATAAAAAACACCATTGAAATTGAATTTCGACTCCAGAATGTGAAACAGGTATGAGCTGGCCGCTACGGTCGAGTTAGTTCATGGTGGTATCCGGTCAACTCAGTTCCAGCATAGCGTCGAGAATTGAGTACTCAGTGAGTACTCAAAGCATACACTGGGGATGGAGGGGCGAACCCCCCTCGCCTGTGTCTCACTCCATAACTAATACATATATATATATATATATATATATATATATATATATATATATATATATATATATATATATATATATATATATATATATATATATATATATATATATATATATATATATATATACATATATATATATATATATATATATATATATATATATATATATATATATATATATATATATATATATATATATATATATGTGTATGTATATATATATATATATATATGTATATATATATATATATATATATATATATCGTAGACAACCTCCAATATCTTTACAAATGTAAATTTTGATCATATTTCTCAAATATATAAATTGCTTTTGTGCCTCACGAAGGGAACAAAAAACAATAAATATAGATTTTGAGGAGTTTATCTGACATGTTATTTTCGGGAAAGTTTTAAATTCTCGTGGTCGCTCGAGTACATGCCTTTCCGAGCAAATTTATTATCTCGAAGGATTTATATATCTTGTTCAACTGGAATATGTTTGAAGGGATTTTAAGAGACCGTAGTAAGGTCGTCAACAAATGTAGAATCCTGGTGAGGTTGTTACCGTTGCGAGATTTTAATCCACTGAATTTTTAACAACGTGGAACTGAGGGCGCATTTTGCTTTGGATCAACGAAGCGGATAACGGAGAACTGAGTGATAGAGAAACGGGGGGAAACATTGGTGAGTTTTGTGTTAGAGCAACAGGAGAAACAACGGCGTGTATGATGTATCAACGGGGCGAGCAACGGAACGCTGAACGGTAGAGAAACAGGGGGGTAGGAAGGGAAATAAGGCGTGTTGCGTATTAGCTCAACGGGCTAGACAACGACAGGCTCGGTGATAAAATAAGAGACAACAATTCATGAAATAATTGGGGGTTCGAACCCATGGCATATGAGTTCTGGAACTCACAGGCCAATGCGTTAACCACTGGACCAGCTAACACTGCAAAGATTCATCCAACCAGGTATATTTGTATACCCGATAGGAAGGCTAGCATGAGCCACCACAGTGACCACAAAGGCGGATTTTTAGAGGCGAAACCCACACCAGCGTGTCTGTGTATGTGAAGGGTGACTAAGCTCTCCTCAAACTCTCTTCTGTTATACCAAAACCTTGAAGTGAAGCTTTAACATTGCCACAATAAGCTTTAGCTTTAAAATGGAAGAAATCTCCGTCACTAGTAAGCAAATATGTTTGCTTAAAAAAATGACTACAGAACAAAAATAAATAATTCCTTTTCCAGTCTCTTCTCTTCTTCAAACTCTTTTCTTCTTCTTCTTCTTCTTCTTCTTCTTCTTCTTCTTCTTCTTCTTCTTCTTCTTCTTCTTCTTCTTCTTCTTCTTCTTCTTCTTCTTCTTCTTCTTCTTCTTCTTCTTCTTCTTCTTCTTCTTCTTCTTCTTCTTCTTCTTCTTCTTCTTCTTCTTCTTCTTCTTCTTCTTCTTCTTCTTCTTCTTCTTCTTCTTCTTCTTCTTCTTCTTCTGTAGGTACGACTTTCAGAGATTTTAGCAAGGAAATATGTCAAGTGTTGAGTATAACGAGAAGTATGTTAATGAAACTCGGTATGCGATACGTCATCTAAATTAAATGCCATAAACATAATAATAATAATAATAATAATAATAATAATAATAATAATAATAATAATAATAATAATAATAATAATAATAATAATAATAATAATAATAATAATAATAATAATTAAAACGTCCTGCAGAAGGCTTCACGTTTATGCTACATATCACTTTGAAAAGCCGTGAGATATCAAATGTTTAGGGCCAAGAACAAAGTTAATGTTTAGATCTCATGGGGAGGAACATACTGTAGCTCCGAGGCAGTGTTGGGTATAATCTGTTTCGGTTTTTTTCCTCTCGCCAAAACTCTGCAACACTAGAGAATAATTAAACTTATACAAGAGGAGTTTCAAGGAAAAGTATCAGCAGACGGTGATTAAGGATAGCAGAATGATGCTTTGAAAAAAGTGGGACTGGGAAGATTGATCTTGTGGTAATAATGACGCTTATCACCAGCGGATCTTTAAGTGGGAGTCAACACTCAGGTAAGAGGATGCTCAAGTGGACTAGGGTAAGTGGTAGTTTGTGTTTATGTAGTTTAAGTGTACTATTCTGGGTAAATTTGCGAGTGAAGGCTTGTTCTTGTTCACCAGAACAGCCCTAACACCACCACTATCATCATTACCACCACCACCACTGCCATCATCACAACCACCACCATCACCACCACTACCAACATTACCACCATCACCACCACTACCAACATTACCACCATCACCACCACTACCATCATTACAACCACCACCAACACTACCATTACCAAGAGCCACCGCCACCACCACCACTACCACCACCACTACCACCACCACTACCACCACCACTACCACCACCACTACCACCACCCCCACCACCACTGCCACCACCAATACCACCACCACCACCACCAACACTACTACCACCAGCACCACCACTACTACCACCACCACCACTGCCACTGCCACCACCACTACTACCACCACCACCACTGCCACTACCACCACCACCGCCACCACCACTACCAAGAACCATCACCACCACCACTACCACCACTACCACCACCACTACCACCACTACCACCGCTACCACCACTACCACCACTACCACCACTACCACCACTACCACCACTACCACCACTACCACCACTACCACCACTACCACCACTACCACCACTACCACCACTACCACCACTACCACCACTACCACCACTACCACCACTACCACCACCACCGCAATCTCCCATGAAATTAAACCCGTCCATATTTCCCAACCTTCTTACTCTTGTCAGCAGCAAAAATTTTTACCATCTTGACCTTGTCACTGTACACTCATTACAGAATGAATCATTATTCATTTACATGTCAGAAGAGAAATGAGCTCGTTTCGTCGGATGAGATTCCCCCAGGAAGCTCAACTTGTTCCGGCCGATTAAGTTCCATTACAGAACTGGATTACCAGCGCACAAGAGCGGCTCAACGGGAATCTCGGTGCGATTGCCTTCGTCACGAGACTCACCAACCCTCAAAATACTGTATATTGCACAGGAAGGCACGCCTACCTTTCATCTGCAGCTGTGGCAGTGGTGACCCCGCCCCTGGTATTGTCTACAACAGCTGTGGGAGGGGTAACCCCGCCCCTGGTATTGTCTACAACAGCTGTGGCAGGGTTCACCCCGCCCCTGGTATTGTCTACAACAGCTGTGGCAGGGTTGACCCCGCCCCTGGTATTGTCTACAACAGCTGTGGCAGGGGTGACCCCGCCCCTGGTATTGTCTACAACAGCTGTGGCAGGGGTGACCCCGCCCCTGGTATTGTCTACAACAGCTGTGGCAGGGATGACCCCGCCTCTGGTATTGTCTACAACAGCTGTGGCAGGGTTGACCCCGCGTCTGGTATTGTCTACAACAGCTGTGGCAGGGATAACCCCGCCCCTGGTATTGTCTACAACAGCTGTGGCAGGGATGACCCCGCCCCTGGTATTGTCTACAACAGCTGTGGCAGGGATGACCCCGTCCCTGGTATTGTCTACAACACCTGTGGCAGGGATGACCCCGTCCCTGGTATTGTCTACAACACCTGTGGCAGGGGTGACCCCGCCCCTGGTATTGTCTACAACAGCTGTGGCAGGGGTGACCCCGTCCCTGGTATTGTCTACAACAGCTGTGGCAGGGATGACCCCGTCCCTGGTATTGTCTACAACAGCTGTGGCAGGGGTGACCCCGTCCCTGGTATTGTCTACAACAGCTGTGGCAGGGGTGACCCCGCCCCTGGTATTGTCTACAACAGCTGTGGCAGGGTTCACCCCGCCCCTGGTATTGTCTACAACAGCTGTGGCAGGGTTGACCCCGCCCCTGGTATTGTCTACAACAGCTGTGGCAGGGGTGACCCCGCCCCTGGTATTGTCTACAACAGCTGTGGCAGGGATAACCCCGCCTCTGGTATTGTCTACAACAGCTGTGGCAGGGTTGACCCCGCGTCTGGTATTGTCTACAACAGCTGTGGCAGGGATAACCCCGCCCCTGGTATTGTCTACAACAGCTGTGGCAGGGATGACCCCGCCCCTGGTATTGTCTACAACAGCTGTGGCAGGGAGGACCCCGTCCCTGGTATTGTCTACAACACCTGTGGCAGGGATGACCCCGTCCCTGGTATTGTCTACAACACCTGTGGCAGGAGTGACCCCGTCCCTGGTATTGTCTACAACAGCTGTGGCATCAGTGACCCCGCCCCTGGTATTGTCTACAACAGCTGTGGCAGGGGTGACCCCGTCCCTGGTATTGTCTACAACAGCTGTGGCAGGGGTGACCCCGCCCCTGGTATTGTCTACAACAGCTGTGGCAGGGGTGACCCCGTCCCTGGTATTGTCTACAACAGCTGTGTCAGGGATGACCCCGTCCCTGGTATTGTCTACAACAGCTGTGGCAGGGGTGACCCCGTCCCTGGTATTGTCTACAACAGCTGTGGCAGGGGTGACCCCGCCCCTGGTATTGTCTACAACAGTTGTGGCAGGGGTGACCCCGTCCCTGGTATTGTCTACAACAGCTGTGGCAGGGTTGACCCCGCCCCTGGTATTGTCTACAACAGCTGTGGCAGGGGTGACCCCGTCCCTGGTATTGTCTACAACAGCTGTGGCAGGGTTGACCCCGCCCCTGGTATTGTCTACAACAGCTGTGGCAGGGATGACCCCGCCCCTGGTATTGTCTGCAACAGCTGTGGCAGGGGTGACCCCGCCCCTGGTATTGTCTACAACAGCTGTGACAGGGTTGACCCCGCCCCTGGTATTGTCTACAACAGCTGTGGCAGAGATGACCCCGCCCCTGGTATTGTCTACAACAGCTGTGGCAGGGTTGACCCCGCCCCTGGTATTGTCAACAACAGCTGTGGCAGGGATGACCCCGCCCCTGGTATTGTCTACAACAGCTGTGGCAGGGATGACCCCGCCTCTGGTATTGTCTACAACAGCTGTGGCAGGGTTGACCCCGCCCCTGGTATTGTCTACAACAGCTGGTTACAGGGATGACCCCGCCTCTGGTATTGTTTACAAAAGCTGTGGCAGGGGTGACCCCGCCTCTGGTATTGTCTACAACAGCTGTGGCAGGGATGACCCCCTCCTCTGGTATTGTCTACAACAGCTGTGGCAGGGGTTGACCCCGCCTCTGATATTGTCTACAACAGCTGTGGCAGGGATGACTCCGCCCCTGGTATTGTCTACAAGAGCTGTGGCAGGGATGACTCCGCCCCTGGTATTGTCTACAACAGCAGTGGCAGGGATGACCCCACCCCTGGTATTGTCTACAACAGCAGTTTCAGGGGTGACCCCGCCCCTGGTATTGTCTACAACAGCTGTGGCAGGGGTGACCCCGTCCCTGGTATTGTCTACAACAGCTGTGGCAGGGATGACCCCGTCCCTGGTGTTGTCTACAACAGCTGTGGCAGGGATGACCCCGCCTCTGGTATTGTCTACAACACCTGTGGCAGGAGTGACCCCGCCTCTGGTATTGTTTACAACAGTTGTGGCAGGGGTGACCCCGCCCCTGGTATTGTCTACAACAGTTGTGGCAGGGATGACCCCGTCCTTGGTATTGTCTACAACAGCTGTGGCAGGGATGACCCCGCCCCTGGTATTGTCTACAACAGCTGTGGCAGGGGTGACCCTGTCCCTGGTATTGTCTACAACAGCTGTGGCAGGGATGACCCCGCCCCTGGTATTGTCTACAACAGCTGTGGCAGGGATGACCCCGCCCCTGGTATTGTCTACAACAGCTGTATCAGGGGTGACCCCGCCCCTGGTATTGTCTACAACAGCTGTGGCAGGGTTGACCCCGCCCCTGGTATTGTCTACAACAGCTGTGGCAGGGGTGACCCCGCCCCTGGTATTGTCTACAACAGCTGTGGCAGGGATGACCCCGCCCCTGATATTGTCTACAACAGCTGTGGCAGGGATGACCCCGCCCCTGGTATTGTCTACAACAGCTGTGGCAGGGGTGACCCCGCCCCTGGTATTGTCTACAACAGCTGTGGCAGGGTTGACCCCGCCCCTGGTATTGTCTACAACAGCTGTGGCAGGGGTGACCCCGCCCCTGGTATTGTCTACAACAGCTGTGGCAGGGATGACCCCGCCCCTGGTATTGTCTACAACAGCTGTGGCAGGGATGACCCCGCCCCTGGTATTGTCTACAACAGCTGTGACAGGGATGACCCCGCCCCTGGTATTGTCTACAACAGCTGTGGCAGGGGTGACCCTGTTCCTGGTATTGTCTACAACAGCTGTGGCAGGGGTGACCCCGTCCCTGGTATTGTCTACAACAGCTGTGGCAGGGATGACCCCGCCCCTGGTATTGTCTACAACAGCTGTGGCAGGGATGACCCCGTCCCTGGTATTGTCTACAACAGCTGTGGCAGGGATGACCCCGCCCCTGGTATTGTCTACAACAGCTGTGGCAGGGGTGACCCCGCCCCTGGTATTGTCTACAACAGCTGTGGCAGGGGTGACCCCGTCCCTGGTATTGTCTACAACAGCTGTGGCAGGGGTGACCCCGTCCCTGGTATTGTCTACAACAGCTGTGGCAGGGGTGACCCCGTCCCTGGTATTGTCTACAACAGCTGTGGCAGGGGTGACCCCGTCCCTGGTATTGTCTACAACAGCTGTGGCAGGGGTGACCCCGCCCCTGGTATTGTCTACAACAGCTGTGGCAGGGGTGACCCCGCCCCTGGTATTGTCTACAACAGCTGTGGCAGGGGTGACCCCGTCCCTGGTATTGTCTACAACAGCTGTGGCAGGGGTGACCCCGCCCCTGGTATTGTCTACAACAGCTGTAGCAGGGGTGACCCCGCCCCTGGTATTGTCTACAACAGCTGTGACAGGGATGACCCCGCCCCTGGTATTGTCTACAACAGCTGTGGCAGGGATGACCCCGTCCCTGGTATTGTCTACAACAGCTGTGGCAGGGGTGACCCCGTCCCTGGTATTGTCTACAACAGCTGTGGCAGGGATGACCCCGCCCCTGGTATTGTCTACAACAGCTGTGGCAGGGGTGACCCCGCCCCTGGTATTGTCTACAACAGTTGTGGCAGGGGTGACCCCTTCCCTGGTATTGTCTACAACAGCTGTGGCAGGGGTGACCCAGTCCCTGGTATTGTCTACAACAGCTGTGGCAGGGGTGACCCCGCCCCTGGTATTGTCTACAACAGCTGTGGCAAGGGTGACCCCGCCCCTGGTATTGTCTACAACAGCTGTGGCAGGGATGACCCCGTCCCTGGTATTGTCTACATCAGCTGTGGCAGGGATGACCCCGCCCCTGGTATTGTCTACAACAGCTGTGGCAGGGATGACCCCGCCCCTGGTATTGTCTACAACAGCTGTGGCAGGGGTGGCCCCGTCCCTGGTATTTTCTACAACAGCTGTGGCAGGGGTGACCCCGTCCCTGGTATTGTCTACAACAGCTATGGCAGGGATGACCCCGCCCCTGGTATTGTCTACAACAGCTGTGGCAGGGGTGACCCCGTCCCTGGTATTGTCTACAACAGCTGTGGCAGGGATGACCCCGCCCCTGGTATTGTCTACAACAGCTGTGGCAGGGGTGACCCCGTCCCTGGTATTGTCTACAACAGCTGTGGCAGGGGTGACCCCGTCCCTGGTATTGTCTGCAACAGCTGTGGCAGGGATGACCCCGCCCCTGGTATCGTCTACAACAGCTGTGGCAGGGGTGACCCCGTCCCTGGTATTGTCTACAACAGCTGTGGCAGGGGTGACCCCGTCCCTGGTATTGTCTACAACAGCTGTGGCAGGGATGACGCCGCCCCTGGTATTGTCTACAACAGCTGTGGCAGGGGTGACCCCGTCCCTGGTATTGTCTACAACAGCTGTGGCAGGGGTGACCCCGTCCCTGGTATTGTCTACAACAGCTGTGGCAGGGGTGACCCCGTCCCTGGTATTGTCTACAACCGCTGTGGCAGGGGTGACCCCGTCCTTGGTATTGTCTACAACAGCTGTGGCAGGGGTGACCCCGTCCCTGGTATTGTCTACAACAGCTGTGGCAGGGATGACCCCGCCCCTGGTATTGTCTACAACAGCTGTGGCAGGGATGACCCCGTCCCTGGTATTGTCTACAACAGCTGTGGCAGGGGTGACCCCGTCCCTGGTATTGTCTACAACAGCTGTGGCAGGGGTGACCCCGTCCCTGGTATTGTCTACAACAGCTGTGGCAGGGATGACCCCGCCCCTGGTATTGTCTACAACAGCTGTGGCAGGGATGACCCCGTCCCTGGTATTGTCTACAACAGCAGTGGCAGGAATGACCCCGTCCCTGGTATTGTCTACAACAGCTGTGGCAGGGGTGACCCCGTCCCTGGTATTGTCTACAACAGCTGTGGCAGGGGTGACCCCGTCCCTGGTATTGTCTACAACAGCTGTGGCAGGGATGACCCCGCCCCTGGTATTGTCTACAACAGCTGTGGCAGGGATGACCCCGTCCCTGGTATTGTCTACAACAGCTGTGGCAGGAATGACCCCGTCCCTGGTATTGTCTACAACAGCTGTGGCAGGAATGACCCCGTCCCTGGTATTGTCTACAACAGCTGTGGCAGGGATGACCCCGTCCCTGGTATTGTCTACAACAGCTGTGGCAGGGGTGACCCCGTCCCTGGTATTGTCTACAACAGCTGTGGCAGGGATGACCCCGTCCCTGGTATTGTCTACAACAGCTGTCGGTATCTTAACGAGTCCTGGAAATTAATTTTTTTTTTTTTGAAGATTTTTTTGTTTGTCTGTTTTTTGAGAGGAGATTTTAGGTGACTTTCAGTATGTTGAATTGTAGAGAAAATCATGAAACTGTGTACCAAATCTCCACGACTGCGGTGTTCTTCGTACCTACTGCTAGGTTGAGGGACTGATTACCTCATCTTCTGTACATAGTTCTCCTGTCTTCAAGTTATGTCCTGGAATTTGTATTGATAAAGCCACTGGATGGCGAAACGTCTACAATAAAGATACCCAGATGTTGCACGTTTCGCAATTTCACCAGATCTGGTATATTTCTCTGTCAAATTTCACTAAAACTTCATATCAAACGCATTTTTTTGGTGGGAAAAAACAGAAATTCTTCATTTTTTATTCAACATCTATAGGCTAAGTACATGTAATCTACCCTTGCCTTCCCTGTGGTTGATGTCCTGATGTATCAGTCTGTTGGAGCTAGCAGCAGGAAGCACAAAGGTACAGCACCATTGGTGGGGGGGATGATGGGAGGGACGGAACTGCGCGAACCAAATTTTATTCATTAATTTAAGAACCAAGCTCAACAGAGCTGTTGCTGTCTTAAACTAATTAACTTTTTGATTGGTTCGTTCTGACAGCCATATTTGTTGCTATCGTAATATTCAGAAAATTTATAAAAAAAAAAGTTGTGTGTTTACAAGGCAATTTTTTGTGTGTCCGTCAGAGTCGAGTATTTATCTCACTAATTAAGAATGTGTTTAGTTTTTACATTATAGACTGATGTGTTACCTTTCAGACGTTTTGAGAGTAAGTTTAATTAATTTATACTCATGATTGATAACACTAATTAGGTAACGAAATTTCCTTATGGAATAATTTCAATATATCTTTCGCAAAATCTTAAATTCTGGAACATATTCTGGTGTGTCTCCAGTTTATCACGTCGAAAGATGTATATTGAGACGTGTATATATTAACAGTTTATCTCTCATTATTGTCAATCCCTCCTCTCCCACCATTATCAACAACACCTCTCCCACCATTATCAACATCACCTCTCCCACCATTATCAACAACACCTCTCCCACCATTATCAACAACACCTCTCCCACCATTATCAACATCACCTCTCCCACCATTATCAACATCACCTCTCCCACCATTATCAACAACACCTCTCCCACCATTATCAACATCACCTCTCCCACCATTATCAACAACACCTCTCCCACCATTATCAACATCACCTCTCCCACCATTATCAACATCACCTCTCCCTCCATTATCAACAACACCTCTCCCACCATTATCAACATCACCTCTCCCACCATTATCAATATCACCTCTCCCACCATTATCAACATCACCTCTCCCACCATTATCAACATCACCTCTCCCACCATTATCAACATCACCTCTCCCACCATTATCAACATCACCTCTCCCACCATTATCAACATCACCTCTCCCACCATTATCAACAACACCTCTCCCACCATTATCAACATCACCTCTCCCACCATTATCAACATCACCTCTCCCTCCATTATCAACAACACCTCTCCCACCATTATCAACATCACCTCTCCCTCCTTTATCAACAACACCTCTCCCACCATTATCAACATCACCTCTCCCACCATTATCAACATCACCTCTCCTACCATTATCAACATCACCTTTCCCACCATTATCAACATCACCTCTCCCACCATTATCAACATCACCTCTCCCACCATTATCAACATCACCTCTCCCACCATTATCAACATCACCTCTCCCACCATTATCAACATCACCTCTCCCTCCATTATCAACAACACCTCTCCCACCATTATCAACATCACCTCTCCCTCCATTATCAACATCACCTCTCCCACCATTATCAACATCACCTCTCCCACCATTATCAACATCACCTCTCCCTCCATTATCAACAACACCTCTCCCACCATTATCAACATCACCTCTCCCACCATTATCAACATCACCTCTCCCACCATTATCAACATCACCTCTCCCACCATTATCAACATCACCTCTCCCACCATTATCAACATCACCTCTCCCTCCATTATCAACATCACCTCTCCCACCATTATCAACATCACCTCTCCCACCATTATCAACATCACCTCTCCCTCCATTATCAACAACACCTCTCCCACCATTATCAACATCACCTCTCCCACCATTATCAACATCACCTCTCCCACCATTATCAACATCACCTCTCCCACCATTATCAACATCACCTCTCCCACCATTATCAACATCACCTCTCCCACCATTATCAACATCACCTCTCCCACCATTATCAACATCACCTCTCCCACCATTATCAACAACACCTCTCCCACCATTATCAATATCACCTCTCCCACCATTATCAACATCACCTCTCCCACCATTATCAACATCACCTCTCCCACCATTATCAACATCACCTCTCCCACCATTATCAACTTCACCTCTCCCACCATTATCAACATCACCTCTCCCACCATTATCAACATCACCTCTCCCACCATTATCAACATCACCTCTCCCACCATTATCAACATCACCTCTCCCACCATTATCAACATCACCTCTCCCACCATTATCAACATCACCTCTCCCACCATTATCAACATCACCTCTCCCACCATTATCAATTTCACCTCTCCCAACATTATCAACATCACCTCTCCCACCATTATCAACATCACCTCTCCCACCATTATCAACTTCACCTCTCCCACCATTATCAACTTCACCTCTCCCACCATTATCAACTTCACCTCTCCCACCATTATCAACTTCACCTCTCCCATCATTATCAACTTCACCTCTCCCACCATTATCAACATCACCTCTCCCACCATTATCAACATCACCTCTCCCACCATTATCAACAACACCTCTCCCACCATTATCAACATCACCTCTCCCACCGTTATCAACATCACCTCTCCCTCCATTATCAACAACACCTCTCCCACCATTATCAACATCACCTCTCCCTCCATTATCAACAACACCTCTCCCACCATTATCAACATCACCTCTCCCACCATTATCAACATCACCTCTCCCACCATTATCAACATCACCTTTCCCACCATTATCAACATCACCTCTCCCACCATTATCAACATCACCTCTCCTACCATTATCAACATCACCTCTCCCACCATTATCAACATCACCTCTCCCTCCATTATCAACAACACCTCTCTCACCATTATCAACATCACCTCTCCCTCCATTATCAACAACACCTTTCCCACCATTATCAACATCACCTCTCCCACCATTATCAACATCACCTCTCCCTCCATTATCAGCAACACCTCTCCCACCATTATCAACATCACCTCTCCCTCCTTTATCAACAACACCTCTCCCACCATTATCAACATCACCTCTCCCACCATTATCAACATCACCTCTCCTACCATTATCAACATCACCTTTCCCACCATTATCAACATCACCTCTCCCACCATTATCAACATCACCTCTCCCACCATTATCAACATCACCTCTCCCACCATTATCAACATCACCTCTCCCTCCATTATCAACAACACCTCTCCCACCATTATCAACATCACCTCTCCCACCATTATCAACATCACCTCTCCCACCATTATCAACATCACCTCTCCCACCATTATCAACATCACCTCTCCCACCATTATCAACATCACCTCTCCCACCATTATCAACATCACCTCTCCCACCATTATCAACATCACCTCTCCCTCCATTATCAACAACACCTCTCCCACCATTATCAACACCGTCATTTTTAGTTAAGTTATACTTGTTAGGTAAGACACATATGCAACAGTTAGGTATCTTTATTTCGAAACGTTTCGCCTACGTCTCACCTCCTGGCACTATATAAAGGCCCCATTCTGTCACTTCAACTTCATATTGTTTCAGACAACGGAACAATGCTCTTCTCCAGACTGAGGGACTGACCACCTCAAAACTTTAAGGGTGATGGACTGATTACATCGTCTTCAAGTATCTTCTGCTTCTATCAACCTTTCTGTACTCGACTGAAGATGCCTACTGTGTAGGCGAAACGTTTCGAAATAAAGATACCTAACTGTTGCATATGTGTCTTACCTAACAATCTGTCGGTATTTCATACCATTTTAATGTTCAAGTTATACTTGGTTACGTTACGTTTCTTTAGCGTTAATTTACACATATATGAAACATTCATTGACGTAAATTAACGTATAAACACATACGATTCACTTTCGTGACGTAATTCGTTATGAATGATGTGAGGCCAGGCTTCCCTGTATTTTACATCTCTTCCTCCTGGCCTCTTCTACCCCCGGTATCATTTACAGTTCCAGCATCATTTACAACTCAAGCGTCATTCGCAGTCTCAGCATCGTTTACAGTTCCTTGGTGTTAGTATCAGATGTTTCCACCTGGCTGTGTCCTGCTGCACGGGACGCGAGAAGAAAAAAGCAGAATCTCAACACAAGTGTAATTCTATCTCCTCGACAGACAAACTCATCCTGGCCGAGCGACAAGCTCTCGTTAATCTAAATTAAAACACCTTCATCTTCTCACCCAACAGGACTTAGTTTCTCTCATACATCCCTGTAATCTCATGTTTGCAATGTTGTTATTGCGTGTCGCGAGTCATCCTGGTGTGTTGGGGTCTTAGGAAGCCTTTGCTGGATCTTCGGTTCTTCTATGTTACTGGATAATTGACTCTCCTTGTCGAAGCCATGGGTATAATTTGTTAAATTCTCGTCTGTACTATTCTGGAGCTTTAGTTCTCCTTTCTTGGAGTTTAACCTTCCTCTTTTGGATTCTTGGGCACCGCTTGCCGGTGTCTTAAGTATTCTTTGGTGAAATCTGGGAATTTCTTCGTTAAATTCTTGGTCGTTTTTTCCTGAATCCTTTTTCGGCATTCGAAAGAGCCTCGAACGTCTTTTGACAGGGTCTTGGGCGTCCTTTGATATAGCCTTGGGCGTTCTTTGATACAGCCTTGGGTGTCCTTTGATACAGCCTTGGGCGTCTTTTAATGCAGCCTTGGGTGTCCTTTGATACAGCCTTGGGTGTCCTTTGATACAGCCTTGGGTGTCCTTTGATACAGCCTTGGGCGTCCTTTGATACAATCTTGAGCGTCCTTTGATACAGCCTTGGGTGTCCTTTGATACAGCCTTGGGCGTCCTTTGATACAGCATTGGGTATCCTTTGATACAGCATTGAGCATCCTTTGATACAGCCTTGGGCGTCCTTTGATACAGCCTTGGGTGTCCTTTGATACAGCCTTGGGTGTCCTTTGATACAGCCTTGGGCGTCCTTTGATACAGCCTTGGGTGTCCTTTCATACAGCCTTGATACATCGTATGTTTGAGTCACGACCATCTTTTGGTGGATCCTCATCTCTCGTTGCTGGATCCTTTTCTGTTGGAGTTTTGGTTATCATTTATTGGATAATTTGCACTTCTTTGCTGGTTCCTTGGACCTCCTTTGTGGTGATGGTGGTGGTGGTGGTGGTGGTGGTGGTGGTGGTGGTGGTGGTGTTACTCCTCCCCACCTCTCTTTCATCTAATTTTCCTCAGCACTTGATAGCCTGCTGGGAATAATATATTTGTTAATACGCAGGTTAATTTCGTTTCTGTGAGAGCTGTGATACCTGGCATTGCTTCTGCTATTATTTCTTTTAATTCACCACTTCCTTTATGCTCCAGTTGTGAATTTTGTTCTGACAATTCAGTTTCCCACTGTCTACTGATGTGCAATAACCAGGCTTATGGTTCCCTGCTAGTGTGAGTGAGCATGAGCGTATGTGTGTGTGTGTGTGTGTGTGTGTGTATGTGTGTGTGTGTGTGTGTGTGTGTGTGTGTGTGTGTGTGTGTGTGTGTGTGTGTGTGTGTGTGTGTGTGCACTAAGTACAATCAAATGATCCTTCCTACAAGTAAGTGCACAGCTAAAACGCACAAGTAAATGTAATCTGTATTATAATAAACATAAGTGTTTCTACTATAATTGGCAAGTATGTCTACCATAATGGGCAAGTGTGTCTAATGGGAAGACGTAGATAGGCACTGCGTACGTTAGTGTTGCTCTCTGCATCAGCAGGAGTCTGCAATGATCGATGATAATTGTGATTGTAGTGTTAATGGCTCGTTTGTTCGCTGTTATTGTTAGTATTCGGCGAGATGAGAGTTAACCTCATTTAATGCATGATTGTCTTAGTTGATTAATGGGCTTTAATTCAAGCTGACAGACTACACGAGAGTCATTAAGACTGAATGTTTCTCTTCTTATCACGACTTAAGAAGACATTCGCCTCTTTCATCCTGTATACACGGTTTATATATATATATATATATATATATATATATATATATATATATATACATACATATATATATATATATATATATATATATATATATATATATATATATATATATATATATATATATATATATATATATATATATATATATATATATATATATATATTGTCTTTTTATCATTTTTTATTTACATATCTCAGTACTAATTTTCGATATATATAACACTTATGTGTAAAACACAGGAATATGTCAAAAAAGATTATTAATATTATTATTATTATTATTGTTATTGTTATTATTATTATTATTATTGATAAATTAGACACATGTGCAACTCTTGGGTATCTTTATTGAGGAAACGTTTCGCCACACAGTGGCTTCATCAGTCCATACAAAGGAGAATCTTGAAGAACAGGAGGAGAATGAGGTAATCAGTCCCTCAACCTTGAGTCGATGTGGTCAGTCCATCAATAAAGATACCCAAGAGTTGCACATGTGTCTAATTTATCAACATGTCGGTTCTCTGAACCATTCATCCACAAATTATTATTATTATTATTACTACTACTGCTGCTACTACTGCTACTACTACTGTTTCTATTATTACTACTACTACTACTACTACTACTACTACCACTACTACTGCTTCTGTTACTACTACTCCTACTACTACTACTACTACTACTACTCCTACTACTACTACTACTACTTGCACGGATCTTTCAATGAAGAAGTATGCTCAACATTCATGGAGGGGCTGCAATATTGCCAGTCTCTCCATGGAGGAAAAAACATCTTTACATTGGCTACGTGGCAAAGGAAGGAGAATATATAGATATATAGAGGACTAGAAATGTTCGGTCTGTAGTGGAGATGTGAGAGAGCTGGTCAGAAGGGATCGTGAGAGGGTAACGGAGAGATGGTAAGGGAGAGAAGGGTCTGAGACACGAGGGAGATAGAGAAGGATAGAGAGATAAATAGCGGAAGGGATGTGATGACCTAGACTAAAGAGAAATATATTCAGAACGATGCTTTTTTTTGAAAATCGATAGTTTTTCTTTAATCGCTTCTTGAATGGTTGTACCACGACAAATGCGTCTTCTACGAGGCTGTAAATAATGAAAAAACACAATATACCACACACAGAGTTACTCTTGTCGAGCTTAAAATCTCTTAAATAAACCTGCACTATGAGACATGAAACTCCATTCCACCTGGATACAAGAATGAATCATTCCTTAAACTCAAAAGCATGAATTTAAATGAACCTGGTATTAGAACTTTTATTAATGAACCTTTCTCTCCTGCCAGGATCTTTTTTCTATCCAGGTCAAAGAAATGAACCTGCCTAGTATGAACCAGTAGGTCTCCCGCAGATTACCTCAACCTGCTCCTCCTTTTATCCCACCTTTTTCCGCAATGGACTGAAGTCACTGTGTGGCGAAGAGTTTGTAGAATAAAGGTATCCAAAGGCTGCAAAAATGTCTCATTAATCAAGGTCTCAGTTGTGAAAACCATTTATTTAAAGGTCTGCTGCAGTGCCCCCTTCTTCCTTAGAAGCGTATGTGTTGTACACAAGGTCAGGTGATACTTGAGGATGTACATAAATGGTATACAATACCGACAAGACGCAGAATTAGATACATGTGAAACATCTGGGAATCTTCATTTGTAGACGTTTCGCCATCCAGTGGCTTCATCAATACAAGGACAAGCTTCCTTCAAGACTACGGTACTCTTCACTAACTCCAAGGCTGAGAGACTGATTATCTCATCTTTTGTATATAAATCTTCACATTACATCCTTGTACTGATAAAGCCACTGGAGGGCGAAACGTCTACAAATAAAGATACCCAGATGTTGCACAATTGCCTAATGAGGTAACGAGGCTGTTCAATAGCTGTGTCGGGTCTGGGCAGGATAAGTCTGCCCTGAGCATCTGAATTCCTAAAACTGATAAAATTTTATGTGATAGTATTAGTAATGACAAAATAAATGGCAGATTTTAAACAAGTGCTTGTTAAGAAGACACTTTGTGACTATTGAATACCATTTTAATGTGACGATCTTTCATCCTCCAGGAGAGTCATCCATTCTCGTAGTTTTGGTTAAAAAGAGAGCGTATATATAAAATGAACAGACATGTCTCTCAACTATGTAAAGTCCTATCTAACAGCACTAGGAAACAGTCAATAAAACCAAGAGAACGACCCTTAAAAATGACACAAACTCACTGGGTATAAATTTTATACTGTGTTTGGTTGTAAATGGTCCAGTGATGCCGAAACATTGTGGAAAAGAACATATGTTTACAGCTAGGAACATTTTTTAAAGGAAACGTTTCGCCACGAGTGACTGTCAGTCCTGTTAAATTGTTCCAGACTATGGAACAGAACTCTTCTTCAGGCTGAGGGACTGACCACCTTAAAATTACATCTTCGAGGATGATGGACTGATTACATAGTCTCTGTATTTCCACTGCCTCCTCTGTATTCGACTGAAGAAGCCTACTCTGTAGGCGAAACGTTTCGGAATAAAGATACCTAACTGTTGCACTGTCTTATCAATGCAGAGACAGCAGGTATAATTAGGTTCTCAAGGACGTCCTGGCCCTGGTCTTCTCCTGACTCTCCTTTAGGGGAGGACAGAGGTAAAACAGATTAAGAAATAATAGACAGCGCAGGTGAGCTGTAGCAAAGGTAAGGTAAGGTTGGAGGTATGTCAAATTGCAGAGAATATCTTGGACAATTATATAAGTGAGAGGTTTTGCGTTTTAGCAAGACCTGTCTAGCACGGGCAATTACTTCTGCTGCGTAACTTCTCCGTGTTCACGGTGTGTTCACGTGACGGCGAATCCTAGTGTGGATAACAATCTTTTAGCCAAAAGTTTGTAAACGCTGAAGCATCCAGACCTTTGCCGGATAGTGTCCGTTGTGGCAATTAAGTCAGCTTCCAGCAGCTTTCGCCTCTGTTGTTCGTTTTCACGGATGGCTAGTTATGCTTCGTTAAGCTTCATTAAGTGCCCAAATTTATTACACCGTTGTGCACAGGCGTTGTTGTGGTCATCCCGTCTGCAGGCGTTGTTGTGGTCATCCCGTCTGCAGGTGTTGTTGTGGTCATCCCGTCTGCAGGTGTTGTTGTGGTCATCCCGTCTGCAGGTGTTGTTGTGGTCATCCCGTCTGCAGGTGTTGTTGTGGTCATCCCGTCTGCAGGTGTTGTTGTGGTCATCCCGTCTGTAGGCGTTGTTGTGGTCATCCCGTCTGCAGGCGTTTTTGTGTTCCCCAAGTCTGTTAATTCAGTGTATTAACTTAATTCCCTAAAAAAGCATATTGTATCTTGTTACCATCCTTGTCGATATATAACACCACTGATATTGACAGTTGATGGCCAGTTTCTCTGATTACTAATTTGTCGTCTGTGAGAGTCATGGGATGGTTGAGGGAGTTCGCTGTGTATAACGCAGACCTTAATTAAATTGCCTCCGACATGGGTGTTGGTGTTCCATGACGCATTGTCCCAAAGTTCTATAAAGTCTCTTCAAGTCTAAGTTCTACACGTCTCTCCAAGTCTCTCTGCAACCTAGAAGCATCTCTAACTTAGTGTTCAGATGCCGTGGTTAGTTTTTTCGCAGTGTGTGTTTCATTCCTAGAACAGGGATTGAAGCAAACTCTCAGGACATATGCACTGGAAAAAATACTCTCGTAGAGGCATATATCTTGTGATACCCCGATATACATAAATAATCTATAAATATAACAACATTATAAACTAAGATTTTATTTTTTAGGTTGCTGCATTTTTTAAAGAACTCAGTCCCAATAAGCTTCAAAATTTGCAAGAGATCTGAATAAGTCGCTGTCTCCGTGTGGGAGAAAGATCAAGTTCTGAGAGAATTTAATAGTTGCAGCTGGCCAATAATTTTTCCCATTTTCTGTCAAGCATTTCTGAACTCAAAGAAAACCAGCAACAGAAAACGAATAGAAAACGGACAACAGAAAACGGATACAGATGTGAGATTATTTTTAGGGTAGGCTAATATTCTTTGAGTATGTATGTAAATAAGGTTAAGTAAGATTTTAATTAGGCATCGTAGGTAATTTTAAACTTCTTTAAGGGCTTTTACACAGTAAATAATGTAGAATTTAACCTAAGATAAGTATGTGAAAGTTAGTAAGTATATACACTGTGAGGTGTATGTCTCTGAGCATATATGTAAATCGAATTTACATATATGCTCCCGATATGTAAACAGTTTAAATATACGCTCCTTATATGTAAATGGAATTCACATTTAGAGACCCATTTTAAGAATTAAAGTATTCTCGAGTGGCAGTGAACAAGTCTTAGGCAATCTTACCCCTTTACCAGGCCTGGTAAAGGGTCATTACCCCTTTACCAGGCCTCGTAAAGGGTCATTACCCCTTTACCAGGCCTGGTAAAGAGTCATTACCGTTTTCCAGGCCTGGTAAAGGTTTAATAAACCTCATGTAGCCCATAGGCTTTAAACCTATCGAAGGTTTCTGACAAAGGTCTTTGTGACAGCCCAGTTACAGTAATGAAGAACCAGGATAGTACCAGACGAGCCTGGCCCACGGCCGGGCTCCGAGAGTAGTAAGTCTTTCGAAAGTCATCAATGCCAGAAAAAAAAAAACTTATTTAGCCAAATAACGAAATCCCACGAGGAACCTTCAGTGTTGTGAAGGTCTGATGTCAGGTAAATGGTTTAGAAACCAGACAAGATGAAGAATGAGGCGCCTTTGAAAGATTTGGGAATCTTTATTGAGGAAACGTTGCGTCAGCCAGTGGCTTCTTCGGTCCAATACAGAGAAGAAAGGTGATAGATGAGGAGGAGTCTGAGGTAATCAGTCCCTTAGCCTGTAGCAGTCGATGTGTTTAGTCCATCGAGGTCCATCAAGTAGAAAGCAATTAGCCAAACTAGAAAAAAATAATAGTTACTAGTAGTCAGCTCACACACACACACACACACACACACACACACACACACACACACACACACACACGCACACACACACACAGTTTTAAGGCGAGGTATGATAGAGCTCATGGGGCAGGGAGAGAGAGGACCTAGTAGCAATCAGCGAAGAGGCGGGGCCAGGAGCTGTGACTCGACCCCTGCAACCACAAATAGGTGAGTACACACGCACGCACACGCACACACACACGCACACACACACACTGTGAACAAGTTACAAACTGGTATAACTAAATTAATTCCAAAGAAAAATATACAGAAAATTTCCCTCCCGTGGAAATAAGAACGGGTTGATGCTGCGTTTTCTAGTCTGGTTAATAAAGAACTGAGTCAGATTGATGGAGAAAAAGAAGAGATTATAATCTTAATAACGAGTTACGTCTAAATCTACACCGACGAGTTACGTCTAAATCTTCTTTAAATGTGACCCCGAATCCATCTAGACTACGGAAGTTCCCACGTCGTTCAGTGACACACATCAATTAATCTGGAAAAAAGTTATTCTTTTCCATGTTTAATATATATATATATATATATATATAAAAATATATATATATATATATATATAGATATATATATATATATATATATATATATATTTATATAGATTTTATGTTATTTTGTGATGTCTCTGGCATACAGTACAATGACAAGGATAATAATGACACACAGTACCATGACAAGAATAATGACACACAGTACCGTGACAA
>NC_091319.1:3831283-3853783 GCF_038502225.1 Cherax quadricarinatus
TAGCAAGGTGATATCCTGCTAAATTACTTTTAACTCCGTCATTCTTTCTGTATAGTAAAATGTTCCGTGTATAGCATGATCGGTGCAGAATGATGACCACAAAACAATTCAGCCCTAAGGCCTCTCTTAAGTCTTTAAGATATTCTTCCTTAGATTTGCCTTAAGTTGGGGCACTGGAGTCTTGGTCTTCGTCGTCTACGAACTTCAAGACGAGAGAGAAAGAGAGTCTTGATTCTTGAACTTCGAGATAAACTGCACCTCTGCAAACTGCACCTTCCCAAAGGTGCATTTTCACGCAGGTGTCCAGAAAGAGGTGAGGAGAGAATTTACAATGACAGGGGGAGCGAGCGGATGCGTCCCACCCAGTGAGCAGGCACTCCCTCGTAAATGTATCGCTCGCTGCGTCACACTCTCGTAAATTGTCGGAGCAGCGGCGCGACAAGACGAGGTCTGGAGGAGGACAGGTATATGAGGTGTGGAGGAGGACAGGTGTATCAGGTGTGGAGAGAATCACGTGTAGGAGATGTTGAAGAGGGCACGTCCTGGAGGTGTTTATACGACATGCAATGTCTACATAGCTATTATGTAGATCAGTTTTTTAACTCTAACCAGCATGAAGACAGCAGTCGCTGCCAGGATATCATGTACCACTTGTAAATGGATATTACCTTTAGTGTCAAGCAGTGCAGATGATTGCAGTTATTCATGCATATACTAACTACATAACACACAGTTAGTATATAGTATATATGAATATAATATATATATGTCGTGCCGAATAGGCAAAACTTGCGATCTTGGCTTAAATAGCAAAGCTCATCTTGCCATATAGGACAAGCGAAAATTTGTGTATGCAATAATTTCGCCAAAATCATTCTGAACCTAACGAAAAAAATATATTTCACTGTGTTTGTTTAGTATTAAATTATTGTAAACAAATCTAAAATATATTTAGTTGGGTTAGGCTAAAATAAATTGCGCTTGTTATAATAAGGTTAGGTAAGTTTTCTAAGTTCCTTTTGGTGCAAAATTATAAATTTTTACATCAACATTAATGAAAAAAATATATCTTTAAACGTATAAGAGAAAATTTTAGAAAGGACTTAATTTTAAATGAGTTCTTGCTAATTGACCGGTTTTACATATTCGGCACGACATAAATGTATATATATATATATATATATATATATATATATATATATATATATATATATATATATATATATATATATATATATATATATATATATATATATATATATATTTTTTTTTTTTTTTTTTTTTTTTTTTTTTCAACAAGTCGGCCGTCTCCCACCGAGGCAGGGTGACCCAAAAAAAAAAAGAAAGAAAATCCCCAAAAAGAAAATACTTTCATCATCATTCAACACTTTCACCACACTCACACATTATCACTGTTTTTGCAGAGGTGCTCAGAATACAACAGTTTAGAAGCATATACGTATAAAGATACTCAACATATCCCTCCAAACTGCCAATACTCCAAACCCCTCCTTTAAAGTGCAGGCATTGTACTTCCCATTTCCAGGACTCAAGTCCGACTATATGAAAATAACCGGTTTCCCTGAATCCCTTCACTAAATATTATATATATATATATATATATATATATATATATATATATATATATATATATATATATAAAAATATATATATATATATATATATTATATTATATTCATGTGTGTGTGGCTTGGTACCTGTGAGGTGGGTTTCTTAATTAGAGTTCTCGTTACCTTGTGGTGAGGTGATGTGTTCTTTCACTTGGACATGTCCGCTCACTCTGCTGTGAACAAGTGTCTTGTATATGTAAAACTCTCTCTCTCTCTCTCTCTCTCTCTCTCTCTCTCTCTCTCTCTCTCTCTCTCTCTCTCTCTCTCTCTCTCTCTCTCTTTCACAGGGTTTGACAAGGTTAAGGATCCCTAGCTTTATTGACAAGCTATTTACAGGTTAAGGATTCCTAACTTTATTGGCAAGCTAAGAGCTGTTACCTACATCAGCTCATTTGAAAGTATTTTTATTGTTATGAGACATACAAGTAGGAAACAGGATGAAGTTGGAGCCATCTGTGGGCCAGCATTTTCATTTGATCAACTGACTTTATCTCGTTGACATCATTATGCTGAACGAATGTGTTCCATACTCGAGTCATCCTGGGTATGTATGATCTCAGATGGAGTGATGTTCTGGAGAAGGGTACAGCCAGAGTGAAGTTGCTGCTTTCTGCCCGTCTTGTGGCATAAAAGCTTGTTTCACGCTGTCCTCGAAGTGGATCCAAGTGTGGTACTTTGACAATATTGGCCTTGTACATAACAGTAAGGCCACCCACATCCCTCCTATGTTGAAGGCTCTGCTGAAATGACAGATCTATCCAGGATGGGTATTATCATCAACCTGGCTTTCATCATAATTATCCTCATTATTACAATATTTTTTGGATAGTACTCTTGCCTCTTTAAGAAACACAGTTCTCTAGTTCCAATCTATGTCCTTGAATTGTATTGATAAAGCCACTGGAGGGCGAAACGTCTACAGATAAAGATACCCAGAGGTTCAATATGTGTCTAAATCTTCATCTTGTCGGTATTGTGTATCATTCATATGTAACTTTATGTAGACACTGGATAGACATTTCATGTGACTGACACCATTAACACGACACATGTCAAACCTTCCATACAGTCTGACACCATTAACACGACACAGGTTAGACCTTCCATACAGTCTGACACCATTAACACGACACAGGTCAAACCTTCCATACAGTCTGACACCATTAACACGACACAGGTTAGACCTTCCATACAGTCTGACACCATTAACACGACACAGGTCAAACCTTCCATACAGTCTGACACCATTAACACGACACAGGTCAAACCTTCCATACAGTCTGACACCATTAACACGACACAGGTCAAACCTTTTGTTGCAACCCCTGAATGGGTTGCAATGTATGTATATATATTACATGTGTATTACCTTTTCATATAATTTTATATTGCTTATATTTGCGATAATAGCTAAATCGTAAATGTATTGCTTTATATTGTTATTTGACTTAGCTTCCTTTGGTTAGGTAGGATGTAACATATTATGTGCTCAGTTCAAGTCTTGATTCTCTAACTACTGTAATTATCGCTCTTTGCTCGTTAGACTGCCGGCTTCTGTTTCTGAGCTGCAGCTGTCCACGGAGCTATCACGTGATCGAGGGGGGGGTGTCCTCACCTCGCCTGAAGTATTCAGTCTGGTCTAGACTCTCTTGGTGGTTGGACAGATTGTCTGTCTCATTATTCTTGTTAGTTCTGTAGAACTCTGTTCACAGAACATTGTATAGACTTAATGATTTTCGACGTTGTACTGAGGTTGTGTGTCGCATAGACACTATGAGTAACTCAGGTCTTGAGCTGTAGCTTCTGACCTAATTTGTACTGGTATCTGTGTATTATCACAGTCGGGGATTTTCTTATGCTGAACTTAGATTCAGTAGTATGGGAGTTTTGTGACTTTTGTGGAGGATCTGCTGATGGTCCCTACTTAGTGTCGTTATATTATCTCCTTGTTCCTGATTCTGTGTCGCAGTTGCTTGTTATATTGTTATTGGGCTTAGCATTCTTTTTATTGTTCAAGCAGACTGTTCTGATAGCCAGTTGGTCAAGAAGTTAGTTTATTTGAGGACTTTGTCAGTCACTTGTTTAAGTCTAGTCGAGTCGTGAGACATAGCGAACTACTTAGAGCACTTACACACATACACACAAACTTACTTGTACATATTTGTAATATCTTATTAAATGTTAATGTACCAGACGGTAATTAAGAATTATAAATGTGATATGTGCTTTCAGCACAATAATATTATACACGAGAGAAGTGATTATTATTATTATTTTGATTATTATTAATTTAATTTACTTTGATAATATACCTCTAGACGATACTCAATAAATTTATTAAATTTTAATTTCTCTAGTTAGTAGCCTACCAGTTGTAATCCTGAAGCACTATTGAATTATACTGAATTCTAATGGATAATTGGACAAGGATACTGACTAATTGTTACGAAAACCCAGTAACAGGCTGGATACTAGAAGGGCAGTCCTTTCTAGTATTCACTGGAGATCTCTAAGCTTTTAGAATCGCGTTTTTTGTAACACCTTCCGTACAGTCTGACATCATTAACACGACACAGGTCAGACCTTCCATACAGTCTGACACCATTACCATAAGAGAGAACATTATTAACACAACAGATAACACCATTAACATGACGCAGAACAGATCCACCACAGTATCCAGCAGAAGTGAGCTGACATGATTCCAGACCTCCCATTCCACATCACTCTCCCTGACTCGTCCAACAACACAATCAGACATAAAGATTTCAACCCGATTACAACAATGCTTATTTCCAGCATTAAAAATAATTGACTGTAATACCTACAGTTCAAGTATATAAAGCGAAAAAGTACAGAAAACAGTTGGATTTTTTGTAAATAGTCGATCTATATCCCAGCATGTGAAAAATACATGGAGCTTATATGTCTATATTTTTTTTTAGGAAATTTCAGTAATGGCTATTGCAGATTTGACTGGTAATGCATCAAATCCATGAGGATTTTATCCACACGTGCTGGAAATAATTTGCATGGGTTTATTGTGTTATAATTGTATTGTCGAGAACATTGTGAAAATATTGTACGTGGACGATATGGTTTAATATCGGATCATGTTCCTAGCTGGCTTATTTTTAGAGAGAGAGAGAGAGAGAGAGAGAGAGAGAGTGAAGGAGTTGAGTAACATAACACATCAGTAAGGATTACTTTGCTGATCCCTCTGAGTGAAACACTGGTGCTCGCTGCTGTGTCGGTGATCCTCGTTACTGGGAGCACCCTGGGAGCACAGCTCTGCCACTGTGAGCACATCTCCCAGTGTAACTACATCTCCAACTACTGTCAGTCGCATCGCCTTCATTTTCTCGTTAATATCCATTTTCTTCCCCACTTGTTTACGCATCTCTTTCTCTGGCAAAAAAAAAAACGACATTTCACTATATGTGTATATATGTATATATATATATATATATATATATATATATATATATATATATATATATATATATATATATATATATATATATATATATATATATATATATATATATATATATATATATATATATGTTCCTATATATTTATGTTCCTTATATGGACAGGAGTGTCATTTTCCCAGCTCCTCATTTACATATCAGGAGATAACTTTCACAGCATTACATCGTAAGACTCTATAAACAAACAAAAAAAAACTAACAAAAAAAAGGGATCGAAAATTTTTGGGGCGAGGTAGCGGAGTATTTTGTTAACAGCCATCATTTATTCTTATATAAATTTCCTCTTGGGAGTAAAAATGCAGATTTTACGACACCGTAAACCTCAGAACATCATCCAAGTTGGCTAAATATTTTCTCGCTTCAGTTTCCCCTGATGATTAGTTAATTTTATGATTTTATGACATATGAAAGCAATCTATCTACTTATCCAGCTATCGATATATATATATATATATATATATATATATATATATATATATATATATATATATATATATATATATATATATATATGTATATATATATATATATATATATATATATATATATATAAATAATATATATATATAATATATATATATATATATATATATATATATATATATATATATATATATATATATATATATATATATATATATATATATATAAACGCAATTGAAATTCCCGTTGAGAAACTGTTCTGTTATTAACAAGTACGTGTGTGTGTGTTTGTGTGTGTGTGTTTAGTTTTCAGATCATCGTTATTGAGTGAAGATATTGGTAGCATAATTAGCAGTCGGAGGTTCTGGTGGTATAGATAGATGCTTCAACATCTACGTACAAAGCCAGACATTTTTAACCAGCTGGAAGCTGCCTTGGCTCCGTGTTGGATGTCGTAACGATGATGACGAAGATGATGATAATGACGATGACACCAGTTATACTATACTTCACTTTGCATACCCCCCCCCCATCTACAATTTAGGGAGGCGGTGTGAAGTGAATCTCGGTCCAGGACGCGAACATTCTTCAAATCATCCTGTTCGGACCGAGTGTTTATGTTCGTTCATCCTCGTGTCTAAACTCCTGCCGGTTTCCCCAACTAAGCTGCTGTCGAACATCACATACAATTTCATGGCTTCCTGCTTTTTGGCACGTTGTACTTCTTTTCTGTCTCTCTCTTAACGTTGACTTGACAGTGTGTTAACCTGTTTCCCAGTGAAGGTCAGCGAGGTTGCTTTAGTCATCCATCTATTGGTTCTATTGTTTTCATTGATCTTATTCATCTTTGTGTAGATTCTAGCTAGTTTTCTCTCAAAGGTAACTAAGAATCAGCAACAATAGCATCAGTAAGAGAAGAAACACTACCCGCAGCAGTCCACAGAAGCGTCAGCAGCAGCAACAGCAGCAGGGGTAGTAATAACAGTAACAGCATCAACAGCTACAACTGCAGCAGCAGCAGCAGCGGTAGTAGCAGCACAAGCAATAGCAGGAACAGCAGTAGTGGTAGTAATAACAGTAACAGCAGCAATAACGGCGTCAGTAGCAGCTGCATCTGCAGCAGCAGCGGCAGGAGCAGCACAAGCAGCAGCAGCAGCAGCAGCAACAGGACCCACAGATGCAGCCTCTGGCCTCAGTCAGTCCAGACCATCGTCCGAGTGAGCGCTGGCTGCTCCTCTCCTCTGGGTCGCTCACTGAGCACTTTCTTCACTGACTCTCAGTCGCTACTTTCAGTTTGCAGTGAGTGCGACGCTATCGTCACGTGAAAAGGATTTCCTAACTCAGACCCAAATAGTTATCAAAATCTGGTGAAGATAGCGAAAATTCGATATAAATAACACAAAAGTGACAAAGATAGCTGAAAACTTGTAAAAAAAATCTGAAAACTGACAAAGATAGCTGAAAAATTAATAAAGATAAGGAAAAATTGATGAAGATTATAAACATCTGATAACGATAACAAATTTTCATGAAATAGCAAAAAAAAAAGGGTTTTAAATGCATTGGAAATAAATGAGACACTTGTAGTAACAGAATATATATATATATATATATATATATATATATATATATATATATATATATATATATATATATATATATATATATATATATATATATATATATATATATATATATATATATATATATATATATATACAAACACTGATCTCTAGCTGAAGGAGACTCGAACCTACGAACCTTGGGACAAGGTACGCAAGCTGGACTCCAAGGTATTGGTCCAGTGTGGGTAGATTGGTAAAGCACTGCTTACCTTGTTCCAAGGTTCGTAGGTTCGAGTCTCCTTCAGCTAAAGATCAGTGTTTCTATATATATATATATATATATATATATATATATATATATATATATATATATATATATATATATATGCAAAAATATCTGGGAAAACAAGCACTCGTAATATAATAGCAAACCAGAAGGAATTATATAGGGAAGCTTCAGGTCTTTCGGTGCAAATTGCTTTGTCTTTTTCACCTTCTTAGAAGTTCATCATCAGTACATAAAAGGACACAGTGAGTCAATTTAAAGGTGGCACTAAACTTAATCAGACAGTGTGTTAGAAGCCGAGGACAGTAGTTGTACTTACACTCCCGGGTGTGTCATTAAGAGATGGTAGTCGACAGTGTGTGGATCACTCATGGGAAGCTTAAGTTTGGGACGTGAATTTATCTCCAAATCGGAAATTTGGAAATCACATCTGGAGTCCATAACCCTTTAGGCGTGTTGAAATTTGGCATTATTTCGTTTAGGTTACCTTAATTCGTTTTTCTTTTCTTACGTGCCATCTACTCTACATTGTATTTATGCTTTGTTCCAGTCTATGCTATGTTGTGGAGCTTTAACATGTCAAAACAAAGTTACAATTCAGTCAAGGGTTGTGATAGATTCTCATTAATTCTTCTGTTTTTGATTCCTCACGTTTCTTTGAGGAAAAAAATATCTGATTTGTCGGGTTAGAAGAAATTTACGTCATTTAAATGTTCACATTTTTTAACTTAAGCCACTATGGAAGGGAGTGATTAATTTCCCCTTCACACACTAAGGTCCGGAGTTCGAATCTCCTCCGGTACGGCTGAAAAACATTAGGGACATATTTCCATAAGACACCTGCTGTCCCTGTCCCTGCTCACCCATCAGTTCAAAATGGGTACCTGGGTGTTAGGCGACTGGTGTGGGTCGCATCCTGGGACAAAACTGACATAATTTCCCCGAAATGCTCAGCATAACAAGTGACTTTCTATACAGTAGTATGTCACTGATGTCAGCTATGGTCTGTATACCTTGTACATGTACTAAATAATATTATATTATCCTCCACTGCTGTAAGATGGAAATTTCTTAGTTTACTCTGGTTCAGAAAAAGTAGACAGAATTTGGGTGCTTGTCTTGACTTTCTTTTAAAAAGTAAGAAAAATTATATTACACTTTACCGCTTAAAGATCTTAGATTCAATTTCCTTCCCCCGGCTGCTTTGAATTTAATGAAGATAATTAACTGATTCAGCTCGATGAAAAAGAGTGAAATTGCCGCATTTATTGAACACAAATTATCTGCAAATAGGAAGAATAAACTTACGGCGAACGTTTCGCCCCGACTTGAGCCATTTACTAGTTATTTATGTATAGTTCCAGTCATGGTATTTTCTTTATTCTTTATTATACCAGATAGGGAAAATATTCTTTATTGTACCAGATAGAGAAAATATTCTTTATTGTACCAGATAGAGAAAATATTCTTTATTATACCAGATAGGGAAAATATTCTTTATTGTACCAGATAGAGAAAATATTCTTTATTATACCAGATAGGGAAAATATTCTTTATTGTACCAGATAGAGAAAATATTCTTTACGTATCTGCTCGACGTCATTCCTGGGGTTTGATGCCATTCAGTAAGTTTGTTTTAAAAAAGTTGGTGAAGAATTAGACACATGTGCAACATCTGGGTATCTTTTATTTATAGACGTTTCGCCATCCAGTATACCTGGAGTATACCTGGAGAGCGTTTCAGGGGTAAACGCCCCCGCGGCCCGGTCTGTGACCAGTGGCTTTATCAATGGAATGATTACCTCATCTTACGTATATAATTCTTCACGTTATGGCTTTGCATTGCATTGATAAAGCCACCTGAGGGCGAAACATCTACAAATAAAAGACACCCAGATGTTGCATAAATGTCTGATTCTTCATCTTGTCGGTATTATATATCATTTACATACAAAATAAACGGTAAATAAATTAGATAAGACTTAGGAAGCTAAGTCTCCGAGATGCGCCTACTTTTTGCCTCTAAATAATTTATTCCTAAATAAAAAAAGACTGGCAAAAAACGCCGAGATTCTTAGTTCTAATTATTTATTTGAAAGGTAACGGGGAAATTTGTTTCGTCGTAAAGTCAGTTCTTCGGACAAAAAAAAAATGTAATTGCATTATTAAGTGGAACGTTAACAAAAAGAGAATCCACATCTTAACTTATCACTTTCTTGTCCTTCAGGTTTAAATTTATAATTTTGTTTAAGACTTCCTTCGAGGAAATTATATATGAGGTTAGATGTCAACCCCGTGAAAGGTCTAACAGTTTACGTAACAATTTAGCAAGAGTGTTTATTAATGACTCTGCTAGAGATGATAGACCTTAGGGTGATGTTACCTTTAGGCATTTGTTTAGGCATAACATGAAAGTAGGACAGTTTAGAACATGTCAGGTGATGTGACATTGTCTCCTGGTGCAGTTCTTTGTGTTGTGATGTCTTCCTCAGTGGTTAAACATCCAGTATGGTCAGTGGTAAAGCATCCACTGTTGAACCAGAGTAAAGTCTTCCTCCGCGTACAGGCAGACGGAGAACGATGGAAAAGGAGAAATTGAGCGAAATAAGAAATAACAAATAAATGACAAAGGGAGAGTAGCAAACAAACACGAACATTGTCACAAGTGGACGGGAAGTATACAATATATATATATATATATATATATATATATATATATATATATATATATATATATATATATATATATATATATATATACATATATATATATATATATATATATATATATATATATATATATATATATATATATATATATATATATATATATATATATACATATATATATATATATATATATATATATATATATATATATATATATATATATATATATATATATATATACATATATATATATATATATATATATATATATATATATATATATATATATATATATATATATAAATGTTTAACCTATCCTCTAAGACGTCTAAGGTTACTTGAAGCTGAGTTAGAGCTTAAAAGAACACTTCAGACACATCAATGTGTGTGTGGTTAACATCTGTTTGACTCAAACAACAGTTCCTGCGGTGCCCAAGAACTATTTCGAAAAGAGAAAAGCCGCATCTGACACACACAGCTTTTGGGAAACAAAAAGCAAATATTAGCACTCCTCCACTGGTCTTACTTCTGACAAAAGTCATTTATATTATCTGTCTAAGAAAACATGTTGGGAAAAAGGAATTTTCCTACATCCCAGCACAGAAACGCCACTTTTCTGCAGAGAAAGTATTGACTTGGCTTACTCAGCAAGGATAGTTTTGCCACTCGAGCAGAAAATTGTATTAATCTAATTACCTAACACCAGAGTGGATGTGTGTGTCAGCAGGCCTGTATCCCCTGGTCTGTGTATTCATATTTGTGTCTTTTATTTAAAGAAAAGGAACTTGGGTTTCGTTCGGTTAAATTAGGATGGTCTTGGTTGGGTTTGACTGTTATCTTATGTCAGAAATTTGTATTCCGTCAGTCATCTGTTTTCCCTTGAAGTGGAGTTGTTGAAATGTACTGGCCACCCCAGCATCTTTACGAGGATGCTGGAGAAATGTATAGCTGATCCTGTCATCTTCACCAGGATGCTGGAGAAATGTACAGGCGACCCCATCATCTCTCCCGAGGATGCTGTTAAGCTCGTGCTTGCGTCAAGGTGACGTGCTGGTGTCCAGATGAGACTGCTTGAGTCAAGACTCTTACCTACTTCAAGGTGACGTTCCCGGCGTCAGGATGACGCACTTGCGTCATGGGCTCCAATCCTCCATCACCCTCCTTCACTAATCAGTGCCTGCTGACACACGATATTAATAACACAATGAATTATCCCTCATTTCCAGCTTCACAGAAGTAAAAATAGAGGAAAATCATGACCGTAATTCGTTCAAATGAGCCGAGTACAATTTGCCAGCGGAATAATTGTAATAATTGTCGTTTATTGTAGCGTAATTGGGATAGCATTTATGAACAACAGGTATCGTGCAACGATAAATAACATTACCGTGGAATTCTACACTCGCCACCTACATTATCTGTACACTCATTATCGAGTACAAGTGAAGCCTTAATTACTAACAGTAATTTGGGTATGTAAAATTCCGAGCATTTACATTTTTTCTCGTACGTAATAACGTAATCTGGAATACGGAATTTGCTGCCTAAACATATACAATTAGTTCATATTTCTGTGTTAATTAAATTAGTTAGCTTGACAGAGGGTTAGTTATGATGTTTACACCAGAAATATTATAAAGTATTATTCAACAGTATGGAAATTTATATATATATATATATATATATATATATATATATATATATATATATATATATATATATATATATATATATATATATATATATATATATCTATATTTATATATATATATATATATATATATATATATATATATATATATATATATATATATATATATATATATATATATATATATATACGTGTGTGTGTGTGTGGACCACTACCAGTGGACCAGTCACAGCTAGTGACCGATTCACTGCCACTGACTGGTCCACTGCCAGTAACTAGTCCACGCCAGTAACTAGTCCACTGCCAGTAACTAGTCCACTGCCAGTAACTAGTCCACTGCCAGTAACTAGTCCACTGCCAGTAACTAGTCCACTGCCAGTAACTAGTCCACTGCCAGTAACTAGTCCACTGTCAATGACTGGTCTACTGCCAGTGACTGGTTCACTGTCAATGACCATTTCACTGCCACTGACTGATCCACTGCCACTGACTGGTCCACTACCAGTGAGTGGTCCATTACCACTGACTGGTCCATTGCCACTGTCTGGTCCACTGCCACTTACGTGTTCAACGCTGGTGGCTGGACCATCTTTACTGCTAAACCAATACTTTCCTTTATCCTCTCTAAATCTTAATTAATCCATTTTAAAACCACTTTTATCGAGTTCTTTCCTGGTGTGTTGTGTTTTGACTGTGTCGTTCGTTTGTTCTGAGTGTATTGTGTGTTCTGAGTGTGTTGTGTGTTCTGAGTGTATTGTGTGTTCTGAGTGTGTTGTGTGTTCTGAGTGTATTGTGTGTTCTGAGTGTGTTGTGTGTTCTGGGTGTATTGTGTGTTCTGAGTGTGTTGTGTGTTCTGAGTGTGTTGTGTGTTCTGAGTGTATTGTGTGTTCTGAGTGTGTTGTGTGTTCTGAGTGTGTTCTGTGTTCTGAGTGTGTTGTGTGCTCTGAGTGCGTTGTGTGTTCTGAGTGTGTTGTGTGTTCTGAGTGTGTTGTGTGTTCTGAGTGTGTTGTGTGTTCTGAGTGTGTTGTGTGTTCTGAGTGTGTTGTGTGTTCTGAGTGTGTTGTGTGTTCTGAGTGCGTTGTGTGTTCTGAGTGTGTTGTGTGTGTATTATGAGTGTGTTAGTTGCTCTGAGTGTGTTGTGTGTGTCATTCAATTATCCCTTTAAGAAATAAGGCTTAATAATATATCTCAGATCACTCCAGACAACGTTGCACTGGCCCATCGGGGTAACACTGCAAGAAACACAGTCATGTGCTATCACTGTAAAAAAATAAGGTAGCGTAACAATGTGCAATTAACTCAAGTGGCAAACTTGGCTGCCAACGAGAGTAGTGAGTGGTACCCAGTCTGACCTCTTACCTCACTGAAGAAGGTAAGAGGGTTGGGCAAGTGGAAATCTTTTTTTTTTATCTTCTTTGGCTCTGTAGTTCGCCCGGAGAGACACACTGGCGATCACAGGATCGCCGAAGCTAAGGATACAGTCCCGGCTACGCAAGATAGATTCTCAAGTACAGTGAACGTCCAAGCAGGTGAAGGTTCCTTCTGACATCTAACATGGATCCAGGAAAGATCTTCCAGATCATCACCAACAGCACTCTGCTTGGTGAGTATGCCTCTACCTCTCTCTCTGGGGTATGCTCACGATCAGTAATATACACTGGGATTCATCCAGCGCCCAGAAACACACTCGTGACACTTGTTTATATGGCCACGGATGTCCAGAATACTGATTAATGGAAACGTTACGCCACGAGTGGATTCTTTCATGACTGGAAAAGACACTTGTGGTGAAGCGTTTTCCATAATAAATGCCCTGATCAGTGCCTATGTACTTTTTAAGCGATTAAGAGTTGTAATGATGCTTCATTTCACTGTCCAGTCTAATGTGAGGTGCTGTCATGTCGTCCGCAGTCTGCCAACCACAACAGGCGGCTCCTATTTACTTCTAGATCAGCAGGAACGACAGGTATATGGAAGCTTGGCCATTCGTCTCCCCGCACTAGGGAATCAATCCCAGGTCCTGTCGGTTGTAAGTTCAGTGCTCCACCACTGAGGTATATTAATGGTAATAAAAGTTTGCAAATTAGCATACTGAATGGAAACTATCTCCACGTCTGCCACATTATGCACATAACTTTCTTACTCATAAAAGATATTTATCATTTTTTTAGTAAGCGAGTCGAATTTGATCTCACTTATATTAATATATATATATATATATATATATATATATATATATATATATATATATATATATATATATATATATATATATATATATATATATATATATATATATATATATATATATATATATATATATATATATATATATATATATATATATATATATATATATATATATTTCAATAAGTCGGCCGTCTCCCACCGAGGCAGGGTGACCCAAAAAGAAAGAAAATCCCCGAAAAGAAAATACTTTCATCATCATTCAACACTTTCACCTCACTCACACATAATCACTGTTTTTGCAGAGGTGCTCAGAACACAACAGTTTAGAAGCATATACGTATAAAGATACACAACATATCCCTCCAAACTGCCAATATCCCAAACCCCTCCTTTAAAGTGCAGGCATTGTACTTCCCATTTCCAGGACTCAAGTCCGGCTACATAAAAATAACCGGTTTCCCTGAATCCCTTCACTAAATATTACCCTGCTCACACTCCAACAGATCGTCAGGTCCCAAATACCATTCGTCTCCATTCACTCGTATCGAACACGCTCATGCACGCCTGCTGGAAGTCCAAGCTCCTCGCCCACAAAACCTCCCTTACCCCTTCCTTCCAACCTTTTCGAGGACGACCCCTGCCCCGCCTTCCTTCTCCTACAGATTTAAATGCTCTCCATGTCATTCTACTTTGATCCATTCTCTCTAAATGACCAAACCACCTCAATAACCCCTCTTCAACCCTCTGACTAATACTTTTATTAACTCCACACCTTCTCCTATATATATATATATATATATATATATATATATATATATATATATATATATATATATATATATATATATATATATATTATATATATATATTTATATATATATATATATATATATATTATATATATATATATGTTTATATATGTATATATATTTATGTCGTGCCGAATATGTAAAACTGGTCAATTAGCAAGAACTCATTTAAAATTAAGTCCTTTCTAAAATTTTCTCTCATACGTTTAAAGATATATTTTTTTCATTAATGTTAATGTAAAAATTTTTAATTTTGCTACAAAAGAATCTTAGAAAACTTACCTAACCTTATCATAACATGAACAATTTATTTTAGCTTAATCCAACTAAATATATTTTTTATTTGTTTACAATAATTTAACACTATACAAACAGTGAAATATATTTTTTCGTTAGGTTCAGAATGATTTTGGCGAAACTATTGCATACACAAATTTTCACTTGTCCTATATGGCAAGATGAGAGTTGCTATTTAAGCCAAGATCGCAAGTTCTGCCTATTCGGCACGACATATATATATATACATATATATATATATATATATATATATATATATATATATATATATATATATATATATATATATATATATATATATATATATATATATATATATATATATTTTATCATCACACTGGCCGATTCCCACCAAGGCAGGGTGGCCCGAAAAAGAAAAACTTTCACCATCATTCACTCCATCACTGTCTTGCCAGAAGGGTGCTTTACACTACAGTTTTTAAACTGCAACATTAACACCCCTCCTTCAGAGTGCAGGCACTGTACTTCCCATCTCCAGGACTCAAGTCCGGCCTGCCGGTTTCCCTGAACCCCTTCATAAATGTTACTTTGCTCACACTCCAACAGCACGCCAAGTATTAAAAACCATTTGTCTCCATTCACTCCTATCAAACACGCTCACGCATACCTGCTGGAAGTCCAAGCCCCTCGCACACAAAACCTCCTTTACCCCCTCTCTCCAACCTTTCCTAGGCCGACCCCTACCCCGCCTTCCTTCCACTACAGACTGATACACTCTTGAAGTCACTCCGTTTCGCTCCATTCTCTCTACATGTCCGAACCACCTCAACAACCCTTCCTCAGCCCTCTGGACAACAGTTTTGGTAATCCCGCACCTCCTCCTAACTTCCAAACTACGAATTCTCTGCATTATATTCACACCACACATTGCCCTCAGACATGACATCTCCACTGCCTCCAGCCTTCTCCTCGCTGCAACATTCATCACCCATGCTTCACACCCATATAAGAGCGTTGGTAAAACTATACTCTCATACATTCCCCTCTTTGCCTCCAAGGACAAAGTTCTTTGTCTCCACAGACTCCTAAGTGCACCACTCACTCTTTTTCCCTCATCAATTCTATGATTCACCTCATCTTTCATAGACCCATCCGCTGACACGTCCACTCCCAAATATCTGAATACATTCACCTCCTCCATACTCTCTCCCTCCAATCTGATATTCAATTTTTCATCACCTAATCTTTTTGTTATCCTCATTACCTTACTCTTTCCTGTATTCACCTTTAATTTTCTTCTTTTGCACACCCTACCAAATTCATCCACCAATCTCTGCAACTTCTCTTCAGAATCTCCCAAGAGCACAGTGTCATCAGCAAAGAGCAGCTGTGACAACTCCCACTTTGTGTGTGATTCTTTATCTTTTAACTCCACACCTCTTGTCAAGACCCTCGCATTTACTTCTCTTACAACCCCATCTACAAATATATTAAACAACCACGGTGACATCACATGCATATATATATATACATACATCTAGGTTTTTCTCCTTTTTCTAAATAGCTCTTGTTCTTCTTTATTTCTTCTATTGTCCATGGGGAAGTGGAAAAGAATCTTTCCTCCGTAAGCCATGCGTGTCGTATGAGGCGACTAAAATGCCGGGAGCAATGGGCTAGTAACCCCATATATATATATATATATATATATATATATATATATATATATATATATATATATATATATATATATATATATATATATATATATATATATATATATATATATATATATATATATATATATATATATATATATATATATATATATATATATATATATATATATATATAGTTATATATATATATAGTATATATATATATATATATATATATATATATATATATATATATATATATATATATATATATATATATATATATATATATATATATATATATATATATATATATATATATATATGTGTGCCGAATATGTAAAACTGGTCAATTAGCAAGAACTCATTTAAAATTAAGTCCTTTCTAAAATTTTCTCTTATACGTTTAAAGATATATTTTTTTCATTAATGATAATGTAAAAATTTATAATTTTGCACCAAAAGAATCTTAGAAAACTTACCTAACCTTATTATAACAAGAACAATTTATTTTAGCCTAACCCAACTAAATATATTTTAGATTTGTTTACAATAATTTAATACTAAACAAACACAGTGAAATATATTTTTCTCGTTAGGTTTAGAATGATTTTGGCGAAATTATTGCATACACAAATTTTCACTTGTCCTATATGGCAAGATGAGCGTTGCTATTTAAGCCAAGATCGCAAATTCTGCCTATTCGGCACGACATATATATATATATATATATATATATATATATATATATATATATATATATATATATATATATATATATATATATATATATATATATATATATATATTTATATATATATATATATATTTATATATATATATATATATATATATAGTCCCAGAACGAATCATAATCTTTTACATGTTACAGTGAGTTCGTTTTATGTGCCATTGGCCAGGAACACATCTTTGGTATAAAGTGAGAGACCAATACTTACTGAGAATGCGATAAGAACAATGGTGTTGATGTGGGAAGAGGAGCAGGTGCAGTCTATCTACTGCTCCATTACTTAGGTTTGAACTGTTGTTGGATTACGGGCTGAATGTTTCCTATGTAGGATAACGATTGTGTGTGTGTGTGTGTGTGTGTGTGTGTGTGTGTGTGTGTGTGTGTGTGTGTGTGTGTGTGTGTGTGTGTGTGTGTGTGTATGTGTGTGTGTGTGTGTGTGCCAAGTGTTTCTCCAGGCTGAAGGCAAAGCCGCTTAAAGTAAATGTGTATGAAGCTTAATATCAGAAGGTTTCCTGATGAAAGAGGTAGATTACAGCCTGAGCTCACGACTCAGTAAGAGTTGATCAGTGATGCGAGTCTTCTTAGGTCAACAAAAAAGGCAATATTTGTAAAGCAAGGACTTATCTTCTTCCATCTTTCCTCCGTAAGGGTAATAATTGTGTAGATGTGCTTAAGTGCCTTCTCCCTCCCTGAGAAAGGGCCAAAATTGTGAAGAGGGCGGTTTACCAGCCCTCTTCCTACGCCTCACAGAGTACAGGCGTTGTGTGGAAGGACCTACCTGCTCTCTCCTTCCCCTCAGAGAGGACAAGTCTTGTGTAGGAGTGACAACCTGTCGTCTCCCTGCCCCGGGAGGTGTGAAAGTTTACCAGGTGGGGATAGTTTGCTCATTACCGCCAGAATCCTGAGGCTACGAGACATGTTGTGTGCTCTCAAAACAGGAAGGAAGCCACAGCTATATGTCGGCTTTGACGACCTAGTTCAGGTGTCGCCAGCCTAACTTCTGTTGCGAGTTTCTTAACCTGGAAGTTAAGCTATTGTGGTAGCGTTTACGGTATTATTATTATTATTATTAATATTATTATTATTATTAGTAGTAGTAGTAGTGGTATTATTATTATTATTATTATTGTTTGTTATCATCATCATCATCATTGTTATTATTATATACAGGTTCTAAAACTGTGAAAAAAATGGTTTTAATGAGATAAGTAAAAGACGAAGGATCGAATTACCTTAAATTTTTGGTACCTTCTTGCGAGAGTTAAGTGAGGTCATCCTCATCGAAGATTGTGAGTTACCTGTAAATTGAAACACAATTATTATGAGCTACGTGTAAATTGAAATGTATTGGTTGTGAGTTCCGTGTAAATTAAAAATAACGATTGTGAGTTACGTGTAAATTAAAAATAATTGGTATGAGTTATGTGTAAAATAAAATGTATAGACTGAGAGTTACGTGTAAATAAAAAATTACTTATTGTGATTAACATGTAAATTTAGATACAATTATTGTGAGTTAAGTGCAAATTAAAATATGATTGTTAAGTGTTATGTTTACATTTAAGATAAAAACAACTTTGAGATGTAAATAGAATTTATTATAAAAGTATAGCGAATTAAAAAATATAACTGACATCAAATTAATTAAAGTTAAAAGATATCTCATAAATGTATAACCGAGCTAGAAACTCGCTTCATAATAATTCAATTTTTTCATAATATTTCGAATTATTCTCAACTTCTAGCTATGCTCTGAGTGATTTTTTTTTTTTGTTTCATGAAGCGTTAAATCCTTACTTCTCTATCTGTGGTTGCAGGAGTTGATTTGTAGCTCCTGGCCCAGTCTCTTCGCTGGTCGTTACTAGGTCCACTCTCTCTCCCTGACCCAAGAGCTTTGGTAGTATCTCTTCTTAAAGCTGTGATAGAGCTCATGGAGCAGTGTGTGTGTGTGTGTGTGTGTGTGTGTGTGTGTGTGTGTGTGTGTTATTCAGCATCAAAGAGCGGTAGAGGCTCGATTCTCCGTCTCTTTACCACCGCTTCATCCTTGAACGGTTCTTCCAGAACGAGACTTCGCCTATACGAGCACGTTTAAGACTCTACCCTTGCAGTCTCTTCCAACTAATCTCGTTCATCTCTCCCTTTTCTCGCGAGCTTAATCTCCCTCAGAAAGCTAAGTGAAAACTGCAACAATAAATTACGTAATACGAGGTGGATAAATTGAGGGTTGATGATAGAACTCTTATGAATATATATATAGGATCCAACAGTGTTCACTTAGGATCGAAAAATGTTCATTTAGGATCCAAGAGTTTTAGTTACGATCCAAGCGTATTTTAGTTAGCTTCCAAGAGTGTTTTAGTTAGGATCCAAGAGTTTTTTAGTTGGGATCCACTAGTGTTTTAGTTGGGATCAAAGAGTATTTCAGTTAGGATCCAAGAGTGTTAGTTGCAGTCCAAAAATATTTTAGTTAGGATCCAAGAGTGTTTACTTACGATCCAGTAGTGTTAATTTAACATCCGATAGCGTTTAATTAAGAAAAAACAGTGTTTAGTAAAGATCCAAGTGTGCATATTTACAATCCAAAGATGTTTGTTACGGATCAAAGAGACTTTAATTAAGAGTGCTTGGATAATTAAGAGTTTGCAAAAGAGTTGAGGCAAGAAAATGATTTCTTCGACAGTTGGGAGCAAACTACGAGAGGAAAATGCGGAGGATTGACGTGAACTTATTAGAGACACCAACCAGATTCTTGATTCAGGCCACCCAGTGACCTTATTTAGAGACAGGAAGGTAGTATATCTCTCTCTTTACATTCAGTGAGAGATATCTATCTCTCAGTGTATATACATAAAGAGGTGAATATCTCTTACCATATGTAGTATATATATATATATATATATATATATATATATATATATATATATATATATATATATATATATATATATATATATATATATATTAAAAGTTTGCTTCTTAATCTTTGTTTCAGACATCAAGATACTCTTAATTTTTTAGGATAGTCGATAGGCTTGAAACTTAATACATTAACTAATATACAGTACATTTATGCCTACGTAAGTAAGAATATATGTATACAGAATATACACATACGAATATATACATACAGAATTACAATATAGCAGTAGAAATTTAGTTATAATAGTACATAGATAAATGCCAGTATATATATATATATATATATATATATATATATATATATATATATATATATATATATATATATATATATATATATATATATATATATATATATATATATATATATATATATATATATATATTTATATATATATATATATATATATGTATATATAAGGGCACATATATACATATAAGAGTTCATATATGCAGGGGTTAAGACCAACAGCTTAAGCTGTCCTCTTAGGCACGCCTTAATTAGCATATAACTTAACACTGAAGACGTGTGTGTTACGTGAGGCTATTACTCACTGGTAGTGGTAATGGTGGTGGTGGTGGTAGTGGTGGTAGTGGTGGTAGTGGTGGTAGTGGTAATGGTGGTTATAGTGGTGGTCGTGGTGGTAGTGATGGTGGTAGTGGTGATAGTGATGGTAGTGCTGGTGGTGGTAGTGCTGGTGGTAGTGATGGGAATAGTGGTAATAGTGGTGGCAGTGATGGTGGTAGTAGCGGTGGTAGTGGTAGCGATGGTGGTAGTAGTGGTGGTAGTGGTTGTTGTAGTGGTGGTAGTAGTGGTGGTAGTGGCGGTGGTAGCGATTGGGGTAGTGGTGATAGTGGTGGTAGTAGTAGCGGTGGTAGTGGTAGCGATGGTGGTAGTAGTGGTGATAGTGGTGGTAGTAGTAGCGGTGGTAGTGGTAGCGATGGTGGTAGTAGTGGTGATAGTGGTGGTAGTAGCGGTGGTAGTGGTAGCGATGGTGGTAGTAGTGGTGATAGTGGTGGTAGTAGTGGTGGTAGTGGTGGTAGTAGTGGTGGTAGTGGCGGTGGTAGCGATGGTGGTAGTAGTGGTGATAGTGGTGGTAGTAGCGGTGGTAGTGGCGGTGGTAGCGATGGTGGTAGTAGTGGTGATAGTGGTGGTAGTAGTGGTGGTAGTGGCGGTGGTAGCGATGATGGTAGTAGTGGTGATAGTGGTGGTAGTAGCGATGGTAGTGGCGGTGGTAGCGATGGTGGTAGTAGTGGTGATAGTGGTGGTAGTAGTAGCGGTGGTAGTGGCGGTGGTAGCGATGGTGGTAGTAGTGGTGATAGTGGTGGTAGTAGTGGTGGTAGTGGCGGTGGTAGCGATGGTGGTAGTAGGGGTGATAGTGGTGGTAGTAGCGGTGGCAGTGGCGGTGGTAGCGATGGTGGTAGTAGTGGTGATAGTGGTGGTAGTAGTGGTGGTAGTGGCGGTGGTAGCGATGGTGGTAGTAGTGGTGATAGTGGTGGTAGTAGTAGCGGTGGCAGTGGCGGTGGTAGCGATGGTGGTAGTAGTGGTGATAGTGGTGGTAGTAGTAGCGGTGGTAGTGGCGGTTGTGATTGTAGTTTTTACAGATGGTGTTGGAAAAGATCTTGTTTTCTCTCATAATGTGTCTAAAGTTGACGTTTTCTGAGACTCTCGTTATCGAAGTGTCTCACTGTCTCTCAAAAGTGTATCGTAATCTACGTGTCTAGTTATCCTTTATTAACATATCTTTAAATTCGGATATTCTCGTATTGTTTCTCAAAACCCACCAGACATGTATATTTTTTTTAATGAATAATCAATTCAAGTTACCAAATGAATATCTGATGCATATATTCTATGCATATACTAAGTATTTACAAACATTGTCTCTCAGACCCCAGCAGGACTCAAACCTGCACACTGAGAGATAATGTTTGTAATTGATATCGCTCGTTTGCGAATTGTTAAGTATCCTGAGTATATATACCGTGAGGTATATGCTCTGAGGTATACGAAAAGTTTACGTTTACGAAACTGTTTCTCACCACATTCAACACTCTGGGCATTCACATGACTCTCTCTCTCTCTCTCTCTCTCTCTCTCTCTCCACTGTGTGTTTGTGTGTGAGTTTTAACCTCAAGACCCGAACAGCTATTTCAACGGGTACATAATATCCTTTTTTTTACCTTTTGCTCCTTTG
>NC_091319.1:3861283-3863783 GCF_038502225.1 Cherax quadricarinatus
TCAGTGTTTACGTGGGTTTCTGAACTGAGAGAAACTTTCAGTGTTTACGTGGGTTTCTAAAATGAAAGAAACCTTCAGTGTTTTCCTGGTTTTGTGACCATCAGGAATTTTTTTTTGACATCAAGTAACGCTTATTGTGTTTTTTCCTGACGTAGCGGAAGATTTCTATTGTTTTTCTGACGTAGCGGAAGATTTCTATTGTTTTTTCTAACGTAGCAGAAGATTTCTATTGTTTTTTCTGACGTAGCGGAAGATTTCTATTGTTTTTTCTGACGTAGCGGAAGATTTCTATTGTTTTTTCTAACGTAGCAGAAGATTTCTATTGTTTTTTCTGACGTAGCGGAAGATTTCTATTGTTTTTTCTGACGTAGCGGAAGATTTCTATTGTTTTTTTCTAACGTAGAGGAATATTTTAGTAAATTCCTGTCATCCTGACGTACTGGAAGCTCTTAATAATTATTTTTGGACCGAATGGAATTTTTAATTTATTTTTCTTGTCGTCAGACGCCAAGAAAAAAAAATTTGGAACCGAATATGGAAAAAAAACAATCTATGTATATTTTTGACCATTATGAGAGTGTGCAACACCAACAACAAACGTAGCAAACTTATCAAAAAATATATCATTTTTACGAACTTGCAGCGCCGCTAAATTCATCAAAATTAATGAACACTCGCAGGGGGACGCCGCCCCCCCCCCCTACGACATAGCAAAATGCTCAAAACTTTCAAAGGTAAATTTGAAAGTAATATAAAGTTTGTGTGTTGTACATGACTGCCGTGCTTGGCACGACCTCACCTGCAACTTTCGACGTTATTTCCCACCAGACCAAAATCTCTTGTGATTATACTAAAGTTTAAATTTTTTTTTAAATTAAAAATGACGTGGTTATCATTTAAAGAGTGATTTAAAGCTCACACGAAGAGTGTGTTGTTATTGTTGTTGTTGTTGTTGTTGTTGTTGGTGGTGGTGGTGGTGGTGGTGGTGGAAAAGTTGGCTATAATAGTGCTTGTTATTGACGTTATAGACGGTGGTGCCTCATGACATTGGGTAAATAAGATATTCTTTTTACTTTCTATTGTAACCATCACAACCCAGCGGTAGAATGAACGACTTGTACATAGCACGGTGTCCAGGGTTCGATTCCCATGCTTTGCGTCATTTTTTTCAGAGAAAAATTATATATATATATATATATATATAAGTAAGAATGGTGAGTCATGAGGCTGCCGTAATGTTGAAACCAACTCAGCTTGGTTTTGGTGTTCAACAAGACTGTGAAGCAGCTGCACACAGCGTGAGTATACATCAACAACATGTCCGATGAAAAAGCCTTTATCAAATTGGACTTTGCCAGCGCTTTCAACTTAGTCAAAAGGGATGCTGTTCTCCAAGCAGTTTCTAGACACTTCCCTTCCCTTTATCCCTTCATAGAATCGTGTTATAGTGTAACTTCTAAACTGTTGTTTGGGGACCATGAAATTGACTCGTGTGAGGGTGTGCAACAAGGGTACCTCCTTCTTACCCCATTTCTGTTCTGTCTGGTCATCAAGGAAGTCACCGAAGCGCTCTCCAGTGAGCTCAATATCTGGTTCTTGGATGATGGTACCCTAACTGGCACTACAGAATCTCTCCTAGAGGACATAAGAAAAATTAAAAATATGGGAGAAAGCCTGGGCCTATCTGTAAACCCCACCAAATGTGAAATATTTTCTACCAATCAACAGATGATCCAGAATATTAGCGCCGTTTTACCAGGAGCACGAGCCATTGATCCAGCCAATAGCACTCTCCTTGGTGCTCCTCTTGGGTCCAATGCCATCGATCTGATCCTAGAAAAAATCTCAGACCTCCGGACGATGGAAAGCAAGATGAAAGACATTGACACTCATGATGCCTTCTGCCTACTCACTAGGTATCTGTCAATCCTAAAACTTACCTACTTTCTGAGATGCTCCCCAATCTTCAGCAGTCCGAACTCAAGGAATATGACTCTCTTTTTAAAACCATACTAGAGAGTGTATTGAATCTTTCCCTAGAAGACGGATAATGGTTGCAAGCCTCACTTCCAGTTAGGCTTGGGGGACTGGGAGTAAATCCTCCCAGATTGCCCTACCAGCTTTCCTATTCTCTTCCATAGCATCAAACGAGTTAATAAGATAAATTCTTCCAGACAACCTCAGTGACTCAGCAGGAATACAGGACCCTAACTATGCCAGTGCCATTACTGAATGGGAGACTCTTGCTGCTCCATCACCAAACTCTAGTGGAAGACTCAAGAAATCGTAATGACACGATTGCAAACACTGCAACACTGGCCTACAAACAGTCAAGCTGGGATGGCCCGATCGCTGAAAAGGTGCTTGCCAACATGCTCAGGGCTGTAACATCAGACAGGGAGACGGCCCGTCTCCAAGCTGTGAGCGCACATCACTCCGGGGACTTTCTCCAAACAGTTCCCATTTCGGCAATGAGAACACTCCTCGACCCTATAATCCC
>NC_091319.1:3866283-3876283 GCF_038502225.1 Cherax quadricarinatus
CTCACAGTGTGTGAGAGACATGAGGAAGCTCAGTGTGAGAGACATGAGGAAGCTTACAGTGTGTGAGAGACATGAGGAAGCTCAGTGTGAGAGACATGAGGAAGCTCACAGTGTGTGAGAGACATGAGGAAGCTTACAGTGTGTGAGAGACATGAGGAAGCTCAGTGTGAGAGACATGAGGAAGCTCACAGTGTGTGAGAGACATGAGGAAGCTTACAGTGTGTGAGAGACATGAGGAAGCTCACAGTGTGTGAGAGACATGAGGAAGCTCACAGTGTGTGAGAGACATGAGGAAGCTTACAGTGTGTGAGAGACATGAGGAAGCTCAGTGTGAGAGACATGAGGAAGCTCACAGTGTGTGAGAGACATGAGGAAGCTCACAGTGTGTGAGAGACATGAGGAAGCTCACAGTGTGTGAGAGACATGAGGAAGCTCACAGTGTGTGAGACATGAGGAAGATTACAGAGATAAATAAATACTAATAAAAAGCTTAGAAAAGTAGCTTTAACGACGACACATTACGATTATTATTATTATTATTATTAGTAGTAGTAGTAGTAGTAGTAGTAGTATATTTAAGGGGAACGCTAAACCTGTAAGGAATCATGCCTCCCTTAGGCAACGGGAGGTAATCAAGTTTAATCCACACAAGGACACCTCTTCTTCCTTGGATCAAAAAAAGTCGTTCACTGGCATCAATTGGCCCATTTATTTTTTAAAATAAATCCGATTCTCTCAATAAAATCCAAAAAAAACAGTTTTTTTAAACCAAAAAAAAAATCTTTTTTTTAAAGACTGAATTTCATTTAAAAAAAATGGAACTGAAAACCTGGAAAAAAAATAGTGAAAATATTGCCATGACAACAATAGTCAGCTGTCTCCTATACATCTAGATTTTCTTTTTTTGTAAATGCAATTGAGAGTTTTCATTCACAATTAAATAATACCTTCTGCAATGTTCCTCCATTCTTATATTACAATAAAATATTGCTCTAAATAGAGCTTTTAAAAGAGCTTGTTGGAAACGCAAATCGGCGGGGATTATATCCAAAATCCCGGGAGGTTATTGTAAGACGGTTTTGGAGGTGGTCAGTTATTGTAGGTGATGTATTGTTCGTTAGAAAACCGTAAGTATTTCCCTCACGCGGGTTTTAACCAACTAACGACTCGTTCAGTGGCCAAGCATCTCTGACAGCTATGTAATTCACCCAATTTGAGAAACAACTAATCAGACATGACCTAAGAAACGAAATTTCAATGACACCCTCATAATAATTAGTTTGCTAATTAGTCTCAGGTGAGTTTTTTTTTTTAATTTTGAAGTAGGACAGGATTAGTTGGGCGGCGTGGGTGAAGTTAGACTAGAGACGGAGTATAGCTAGAGACAGAGTATAGCTAGAGACAGAGTATAGCTAGAGACAGAGTATAGCTAGAGACAGAGTATAGCTAGAGACAGAGTATAGCTAGAGACAGAGTATAACTAGAGACAGAGTATAGCTAGAGACAGAGTATAGCTAGAGACAGAGTATAACTAGAGACAGAGTATAGCTAGAGACAGAGTATAACTAGAGACAGAGTATAACTAGAGACAGAGTATAGCTAGAGACAGAGTATAGCTAGAGACAGAGTATAACTAGAGACAGAGTATAGCTAGAGACAGAGTATAGCTAGAGACAGAGTATAGCTAGAGACAGAGTATAGCTAGAGACAGAGTATAACTAGAGACAGAGTATAGCTAGAGACAGAGTATAGCTAGAGACAGAGTATAGCTAGAGACAGAGTATAACTAGAGACAGAGTATAGCTAGAGACAGAGTATAACTAGAGACAGAGTATAACTAGAGACAGAGTATAGCTAGAGACAGAGTATAGCTAGAGACAGAGTATAACTAGAGACAGAGTATAGCTAGAGACAGAGTATAGATAGAGACAGAGTATAACTAGAGACAGAGTATAGCTAGAGACAGAGTATAGCTAGAGACAGAGTATAGCTAGAGACAGAGTATAACTAGAGACAGAGTATAGCTAGAGACAGAGTATAACTAGAGACAGAGTATAACTAGAGACAGAGTATAGCTAGAGACAGAGTATAGCTAGAGACAGAGTATAACTAGAGACAGAGTATAGCTAGAGACAGAGTATAACTAGAGACAGAGTATAGCTAGAGACAGAGTATAGCTAGAGACAGAGTATAACTAGAGACAGAGTATAGCTAGAGACAGAGTATAACTAGAGACAGAGTATAGCTAGAGACAGAGTATAACTAGAGACAGAGTATAGCTAGAGACAGAGTATAGCTAGAGACAGAGTATAGCTAGAGACAGAGTATAGCTAGAGACAGAGTATAGCTAGAGACAGAGTATAACTAGAGACAGAGTATAGCTAGAGACAGAGTATAACTAGAGACAGAGTATAACTAGAGACAGAGTATAGCTAGAGACAGAGTATAGCTAGAGACAGAGTATAGCTAGAGACAGAGTATAGCTAGAGACAGAGTATAGCTAGAGACAGAGTATAGCTAGAGACAGAGTATAGCTAGAGACAGAGTATAACTAGAGACAGAGTATAGCTAGAGACAGAGTATAGCTAGAGACAGAGTATAACTAGAGACAGAGTATAGCTAGAGACAGAGTATAGCTAGAGACAGAGTATAACTAGAGACAGAGTATAGCTAGAGACAGAGTATAGCTAGAGACAGAGTATAACTAGAGACAGAGTATAGCTAGAGACAGAGTATAGCTAGAGAAAGAGTATAGCTAGAGACAGAGTATAGCTAGAGACAGAGTATAGCTGGAGACAGAGTATAGCTGGAGACAGAGTATAGCTAGAGACAGAGTATAACTAGAGACAGAGTATAGCTAGAGACAGAGTATAGCTAGAGACAGAGTATAACTAGAGACAGAGTATAGCTAGAGACAGAGTATAGCTAGAGACAGAGTATAGCTGGAGACAGAGTATAGCTGGAGACAGAGTATAGCTAGAGACAGAGTATAGCTAGAGACAGAGTATAGCTGGAGACAGAGTATAGCTAGAGACAGAGTATAGCTAGAGACAGAGTATAGCTAGAGACAGAGTATAGCTGGAGACAGAGTATAGCTAGAGACAGAGTATAGCTAGAGACAGAGTATAGCTAGAGACAGAGTATAGCTAGAGACAGAGTATAGCTGGAGACAGAGTATAGCTAGAGACAGAGTATAACTGGAGACAGAGTATAGCTGGAGACAGAGTATAGCTAGAGACAGAGTATAGCTAGAGATAGAGTATAGCTAGAGATAGAGTATAGCTGGAGACAGAGTATAGCTAGAAACAGAGTATAGCTGGAGACAGAGTATAGCTGGAGACAGAGTATAGCTAGAGACAGAGTATAGCTAGAGACAGAGTATAGCTAGAGACAGAGTATAGCTAGAGACAGAGTATAGCTGGAGACAGAGTATAGCTGGAGACAGAGTATAGCTGGAGACAGAGTATAGCTAGAGACAGAGTATAGCTAGAGACAGAGTATAGCTGGAGACAGAGTATAGCTAGAGACAGAGTATAGCTAGAGACAGAGTATAGCTAGAGACAGAGTATAGCTGGAGACAGAGTATAGCTAGAGACAGAGTATAACTGGAGACAGAGTATAGCTGGAGACAGAGTATAGCTAGAGACAGAGTATAGCTAGAGATAGAGTATAGCTAGAGATAGAGTATAGCTGGAGACAGAGTATAGCTAGAGACAGAGTATAGCTAGAGACAGAGTATAGCTGGAGACAGAGTATAGCTAGAGACAGAGTATAGCTAGAGACAGAGTATAGCTGGAGACAGAGTATAGCTAGAGACAGAGTATAGCTAGAGACAGAGTATAGCTAGAGACAGAGTATAGCTAGAGACAGAGTATAGCTGGAGACAGAGTATAGCTGGAGACAGAGTATAGCTGGAGACAGAGTATAGCTAGAGACAGAGTATAGCTAGAGACAGAGTATAGCTGGAGACAGAGTATAGCTAGAGACAGAGTATAGCTAGAGACAGAGTATAGCTGGAGACAGAGTATAGCTAGAGACAGAGTATAGCTGGAGACAGAGTATAGCTAGAGACAGAGTATAGCTAGAGACAGAGTATAGCTGGAGACAGAGTATAGCTAGAGACAGAGTATAGCTAGAGATAGAGTATAGCTAGAGACAGAGTATAGCTGGAGACAGAGTAGAGCTAGAGACAGAGTATAGCTGGAGACAGAGTATAGCTAGAGACAGAGTATAGCTGGAGACAGAGTATAGCTAGAGACAGAGTATAGCTAGAGACAGAGTATAGCTGGAGACAGAGTATAGCTAGAGACAGAGTATAGCTGGAGACAGAGTATAGCTAGAGACAGAGTATAGCTAGAGACAGAGTATAGCTAGAGACAGAGTATAGCTGGAGACAGAGTATAGCTAGAGACAGAGTATAGCTGGAGACAGAGTATAGCTAGAGACAGAGTATAGCTGGAGACAGAGTATAGCTGGAGACAGAGTATAGCTAGAGACAGAGTATAGCTGGAGACAGAGTATAGCTAGAGACAGAGTATAGCTAGAAACTAGAGTATAGCTAGAGAGGTGCTTTGAACAAGCGCAAGCAGAAGACGGGATCTTTGGAACACCGGGGGATTACTGTAACACCAGGGAACTGCTGGAACACCGAGGAACTGCTGGAACACCGAGGAACTGCTGGAACACCGAGGAACTGCTGGAACACCGAGGAACTGCTGGAACACCGAGGAACTGCTGGAACACCGAGGAACTGCTGGAACACTGGAGAACTACTGGAACAATGGGGACTAATAAAACACCGGAGGGTTACTGTAACGCCGGGGAATTTCTGGAACACAGGGGAACTGCTAGAGCACCGGGGGACTATTGGAACACCTAGAGATCTACCAGAACACCTGGGGTACTAACTGGAACACGGAGATACACGACTGAAGGCGACGAGCCTAGAAGCTGAGAGAGAGAGAGAGAGAGAGAGAGAGAGAGAGAGAGAGAGAGAGAGAGAGAGAGAGAGAGAGAGAGAGAGAGAGAGACAGACAGACAGACAGACAGACAGACAGACAGACAGACAGACAGACAGACAGACAAACAGACAGACAGACAGGGAGGAATTCTACTAAGCAACTTCAGTAGTCACCACAAACTTTTATTCATGACTGGCGAAGTTCATCGGGAAAGCATCGACTTTTACGGCAAACCAGAATGCCAACCTTGGCAGCGAGACGAAGCCTTCTCTTGAACCAGCATTTGTGACGGATTCTTCCACACGGACGCTTGCGAACGACAGTTCGACTGCTAGGGCACTCAGCTCACACACTGAGGTTCGTGGTTCGATCCCCGATACGGGTTGAAACGTTAGAAGGTGTTTCCTTGTCCCTGTTCGCCTAGCAGTAAAATACGCACCTGGGTGTTAGTCGACTGGTGTGGGTCGCATCCTGGGACAAAATTGAACTAATTTGCCCGAAATGGTCTGTATAACAAGGGGCTTTCTATATAGTAGTATGTTACTGATGTCAGCTATGGTCTGTATACCTTGTACATGTACCCGTAGATGTAAAGATTATTATTATTATTATTATTATTATTATTATTATTATTATTATTATTATTATTATTATTATTATTATTATTATTATTATTATTATTATTATTATTATTGGTATAAACCTTGGTAATAAATACCGACAAGTTGGTTTAGAAAGACACGTAAGCAAACACTATAACAAGACCTCACTACGAAACGCAGCCCCACACCTCTAACTTCTACAGCAGGCGTCTACACTATCCCCTGTGGGATCTGTCCCAAGAAATATTTAGGCGAGACAGGCAGAGATCTTGCAGTCCGCCTGAATGAGCATCGAAATGCCTCTAACAGAGACGATGTAAGGTACGCCTGTGTCCTCCACAGAGACTCCACGGGACATTTGATGAACTGGAACGAGGCACAACTCGTTCTCACCGAACCAGACCTCAGACGCCGACGGTGCCTAGAAGCCTCACTAATCGCCGTCACCGACACTATAGAACGCAACACTGGAAACTACAAAATTTCAAAAACATTGGCATACATGATACTTAAGCAGCACCAACCCAACAACACAGGAGTCACATGATTTCATCGTCTACCCGTCCTCATCATAGGCAGAGGTTGTTTTGGTAAGGACCTACCTCGCATGGGCCAGTAGGCCTTCAACAGTGTTCCTCCATTCTTATGTTCTTATGACATTCCTCAGGTCACGTGCGTCACACCTCACTCTCCGCCTATATATATAATGTCTTTCTAACTCTGTATGTTAGAAGTGTTCAAGGTCCCAGGACCGAAACGTTTTCTAATAAATATGTTATAGTGTTTGCTTACGTGTCTTTCTAAACCATTATTATTATTATTATTATTATTATTATTATTATCATTATTATTATCAATTAATGTTTGTGTTTCACGATCTATATTTTATGGGAAGTGAATAACCAAAGGTGTTTTTTCTGTATAAAAAAGTTCAGTGTTACTAATGTCTTCACTGCTGTTTGAGTGAAGACACGAAATCGTAATGACACGATTGCAAACAAACCATACCACGGATGGGGTTAGAACCCGCGATTAGAGTCATAAAACTCCAAACCGACGCGTTAGCCACTGGGCCAGATAGCCACAACGCGAGGGGCTGGAGTTTTGAGACTCTCTGACCGCGGGTTCAATCCCGGCCGGGGTATGGTAGTTGGATGAATCTTATTGTGGGTAGTTGGCCCAGTGACTAGCGCGTCAGTTTGGACTTTTATGACTTTGATCGCGGGTTCTAACCCCACCCGTGGTATGGTTTATATGGCATCTGGCTGTATCTTGTGGCATCTGGCTGTATCTTGTGGTATCTGGCTGTATCTTGTGGCATCTTGCTGTATCTTGTGGCATCTGACTGTATCTTGTGGCACCTGGCTGTATCTTGTGGCACCTGACTGTATCTTGTGGCACCTGACTGTATCTTATGGCACCTGGCTGTATATTGGGCCATCTGGCTGTATCTTGTGGCATCTTGCTGTATCTTGTGGTATCTGGCTGTATCTTGTGGCATCTTGCTATATCTTGTGGTATCTGGCTGTATCTTGTGGCATCTAGCTTTATCTTGCTCCATCTGGCTCAGTCTCAAGGCTTCAAAAGCTCGCTTAACAAAGTAATCGGAATTTCTAAATTTATTTTCATAAATACTGTGAAAATTATTGAAGAAAAACATGGATATAGATTCCAAGAAACAGCAATATTGACATTTTTTTATAAACACTTTGATGTACTGTGAATATTCCTGATTCAGTCCCGTGTCTAGGTTCCAATACCACTTGTCGATCCTCATTTATTTGTTAAAGAAATTCTGAAAAAAGGTGCTGTCACTACCTTTGTTGCTCCGATGGTTTAAAACAAGTTATTGCATTTTTTATTTGATGTGATGCTGGAGAGGAATGAAATGTTTATTAAGAGACTGAGAGGAGACCGGTTAGCAGGACTTGAGTCCTGGAGATGGGAAACTCAGTGACTGATCTCTCTAAGAAATAAGAGGGAAATTAAAGCTGAGTGTATACTGTCTGTGAGAAAAATTATCTATTGTCGTAGGTGTTTATGAAAGAGTTGAAATTCTTAGACCTGCCAGAGTGCAAAGTGTTTAACAGGCTTCCTTTTCACACTCGTGAGAGGGTGATGTAGTACCTCCCTAGATACTTGACGTCCAGCATCCATAGCACCAGGGATGGTTGGCGTCTTCTGCATGGGTCAGTAGGCCTGCTGCAGTGTTCCTTCATTCTTATGCTCTTATGATTGGTTATGAGACTATCAACTACACGAGGGCCATTAGGGTTTCACGTATCATTTTCACTATCAGGGATTGAATTGAGCTCTCAGCATATACAATATACTCTGATATTTATATATATATATATATATATATATATATATATATATATATATATATATATATATATGAAAGATTGAATATCAGATTGGAGGGAGAGAGTATGGAGGAGGTGAATGTATTCAGATATTTGGGAGTGGACGTGTCAGCGGATGGGTCTATGAAAGATGAGGTGAATCATAGAATTGATGAGGGGAAAAGAGTGAGTGGTGCACTTAGGAGTCTGTGGAGACAAAGAACTTTGTCCTTGGAGGCAAAGAGGGGAATGTATGAGAGTATAGTTTTACCAACGCTCTTATATGGGTGTGAAGCATGGGTGATGAATGTTGCAGCGAGGAGAAGGCTGGAGGCAGTGGAGATGTCATGTCTGAGGGCAATGTGTGGTGTGAATATAATGCAGAGAATTCGTAGTTTGGAAGTTAGGAGGAGGTGCGGGATTACCAAAACTGTTGTCCAGAGGGCTGAGGAAGGGTTGTTGAGGTGGTTCGGACATGTAGAGAGAATGGAGCGAAACAGAATGACTTCAAGAGTATATCAGTCTGTAGTGGAAGGAAGGCGGGGTAGGGGTCGGCCTAGGAAAGGTTGGAGAGAGGGGGTAAAGGAGGTTTTGTGTGCGAGGGGCTTGGACTTCCAGCAGGCATGTGTGAGCGTGTTTGATAAAAGTGAATGGAGACAAATGGTTTTTAATACTTGACGTGCTGTTGGAGTGTGAGCAAAGTAACATTTATGAAGGGGTTCAGGGAAACCGGCAGGTCGGACTTGAGTCCTGGAGATGGGAAGTACAGTCCCTGCACTCTGAAGGAGGGGTGTTAATGTTGCAGTTTAAAAACTGTAGTGTAAAGCACCCTTCTGGCAAGACAGTGATGGAGTGAATGATGGTGAAAGTTTTTCTTTTTCGGGCCACCCTGCCTTGGTGGGAATCGGCCAGTGTGATAATAAATAAATAAAAAATAAAATATATATATATATATATATATATATATATATATATATATATATATATATATATATATATATATATATATATATATATATATATATATATATATATATATATATATATATATATATATATATATATATATATATAATTTATCCAACAAAACTACTCGTTACTCTTGAAAATATAGGATTTCCCATACACGTTATGCCAATAAAAATGTTGCCCCTTAAGTTTTCAGCAGCGATATTTATGTGAATATCGTTGCTAGTGTTCTCTAATATCCTGAGAATAAATGGCGACACTTGCTGTGGGTGTCTTCTGGAAATATAAAAATGATATTATGGCTATTATCTCGTGTTATACCACCAGTACCTCACGGCCAGGAAGTTTTAATATCAGCTGGTGTTGCGAGAAGTACAAGTTAGTGGTCGCATGGACGTCAGAAGTCTGGTTCATTCTCGCTTCGTAAGTAAAAATAAATACCTCTACTCTGGCCTGTGTACGACCTCTAAAGACACGAATAATTGTTTTCCCCTCACGATTTACGACTCTGTAAATATCGGGTCCTTGTTTTCCTTGGTTAGATTAGGGTTACCAAGGTTCGGACTGTTACTTTTTTTTATTATCACACTGGCCGATTCCCACCAAGGCAGGGTGGCCCGAAAAAGAAAAACTTTCACCATCATTCACTCCATCACTGTCTTGCCAGAAGGGTGCTTTACACTACAGTTTTTAAACTGCAACATTAACACCCCTCCTTCGGACTGGTTAACACAAATTACCCTTTGCTTTGCAAAGGCGCTTCCTGTTATTATATTAGCTTGGACCTCCTCTTCTTTTCCATAACATTGCAAGCTATTGATGTGTTGATTGCAACAGGCAAGACCTAGAACCATCATTCAATTCCTCCCCATGGTTGTTTTGCATCATGTATCGCTTATTTGAGATTTTTGCATTATATATATATATATATATATATATATATATATATATATATATATATATATATATATAAGCAGAAGGGTGGACGAAGGGCTTGAACCGCGGACCGTAAATTAACAGTCCAACTCTCTACCATTTCGGCTACTCGCGCCTCTGATAGCTTGTTCCGTCAGAGGCACTGACAGTAAAGAAACCCCAAACTTTGACCACAAGTGCTGGATTT
>NC_091319.1:3881283-3913783 GCF_038502225.1 Cherax quadricarinatus
ACACATTCAGGTATCTCTCCAGTAAAGACACCTAGGTATCTCTCCAGAAAAGACACCTAGGTGTCTCTCCAGTAAAGACACCCAGATATCTCTCCAGTAAAGACACCCAGGTATCTCTCCAGTAAAGACACCTAGGTATCTCTCCAGAAAAGACACCTAGGTGTCTCTCCAGTAAAGACACCCAGATATCTCTCCAGTAAAGACACCTAGGTATCTCTCCAGTAAAGACACCTAGGTATCTCTCCAGAAAAGACACCTAGGTGTCTCTCCAGTAAAGACACCCAGATATCTCTCCAGTAAAAACACCTAGGTATCTCTCCAGTAAAGACACCTAGGTGTCTCTCCAGTAAAGATACCTAGGTATCTCTCCAGTAAACACATTCAGGTATCTCTCCAGTAAAGACACCTATGTATCTCTCCAGTAAAGACACCTAGGTGTCTCTCCAGTAAAGACACCTAGGTATCTCTCCAGTAAAGACACCTAGGTATCTCTCCAGAAAAGACTCCTAGGTGTCTCTCCAGTAAACACATTCAGGTATCTCTCCAGTAAAGACACCTATGTATCTCTCCAGTAAAGACACCTAGGTGTCTCTCCAGTAAAGACACCTAGGTATCTCTCCAATAAAGACACCTATGTATCTCTCCAGTAAAGACACCTAGGTGTCTCTCCAGTAAAGACACCTAGGTATCTCTCCAGTAAAGACACCTAGGTGTCTCTCCAGTAAAGACACCTAGGTATCTCTCCAGTAAAGACACCTAGGTATCTCTCCAGTAAAGACACCTAAGTATCTCTCCAGTAAAGACACCTAGGTATCTCTCCAGTAAAGACACCTAGGTATCTCTCCAGTAAAGACACGTAGGTGTCTCTCCAGTAAAGACACCTAGGTGTCTCTCCAGTTAAGACACGTAGGTATCTCTCCAGTAAAGACACCTAGGTGTCTCTCCAGTTAAGACACCTAGATCTCTCTCCAGTAAAGACACCTAGGTGTCTCTCCAGTAAAGACACCTAGATGTCTCTCCAGTAAAGATACCTAGGTATCTCTCCAATAAAGACACCTAGGTGTCTCTCCAGTAAAGACACCTAGGGGTCTCTCCAGTAAAGACACCTAGGTGTCTCTCCAGCAAAGACACCTAGGTGTCTCTCCAGTAAAGACACCTAGGTATCTCTCCAGTAAAGACACCCAGGTATCTCTCCAGTAAAGACACCCAGGAATCTCTCCAGTAAAGACACCTAGGTGTCTCTCCAGTAAAGACACCCAGGTATCTCTCCAGTAAAGACACCTAGGTATCTCTCCAGTAAAGACACCCAGGAATCTCTCCAGTAAAGACACCTAGGTATCTCTCCAGTAAAGACACCCAGGTATCTCTCCAGTAAAGACACCTAGGTATCTCTCCAGTAAAGACACCCAGGTATCTCTCCAGTAAAGACACCTAGGTGTCTCTCCAATAAAGACACCTAGGTATCTCTCCAGTAAAGACACCTAGGTATCTCTCCAGTAAAGACACCTAGGTGTCTCTCCAGTAAAGACACCTAGGTATCTCTCCAGTAAAGACACCCAGGTATCTCTCCAGTAAAGACACCTAGGTATCTCTCCAGTAAAGACACCCAGGTATCTCTCCAGTAAAGATACCTAGGTATCTCTCCAGTAAAGACACCTAGGTATCTCTCCAGTAAAGACACCCAGGTATCTCTCCAGTAAAGACACCTAGGTATCTCTCCAGTAAAGACACCTAGGTATCTCTCCAGTAAAGACACCCAGGTATCTCTCCAGTAAAGACACCCAGGTATTTCTCCAGTAAAGACACCTAGGTATCTCTCCAGTAAAGACACCTAGGTGTCTCTCCAGTAAAGACACCTAGGTTTCTCTCCAGTAAAGACACCTAGGTGTCTTTCCAGTAAAGACACGTAGGTGTCTCTCCAGTAAAGACACCCAGGTATCTCTCCAGTAAAGACACCTAGGTGTCTCTCCAGTAAAGACACCCAGGTATCTCTCCAGTAAAGACACCCAGGTATCTCTCCAGTAAAGACACCCAGGTATCTCTCCAGTAAAGACACCTAGGTGTCTCTCCAGTAAAGACACCCAGGTATCTCTCCAGTAAAGACACCCAGGTATCTCTCCAGTAAAGACACCCAGGTATCTCTCCAGCAAAGACACCTAGGTGTCTCTCCAGTAAAGCCACCTAGGTGTCTCTCCAGTGAAGACACCCAGGTATCTCTCCAGTAAAGACACCTAGGTGTCTCTCCAGTAAAGACACCCAGGTATCTCTCCAGTAAAGACACCCAGGTATCTCTCCAGTAAAGACACCCAGGTATCTCTCCAGTAAAGACACATAGGTATCTCTCCAGTAAAGACACCCAGGTATCTCTCCAGTAAAGGCACCCAGGTATCTCTCCAGCAAAGACACCTAGGTGTCTCTCCAGTAAAGCCACCTAGGTGTCTCTCCAGTAAAGCCACCTAGGTGTCTCGTCAGTAAAGCCACCTAGGTGTCTCTCCAGTAAAGACACCTAGGTATCTCTCCAGTAAAGACATCTAAGTATCTCTCCAGTAAAGCCACCCAGGTATCTCTCCAGTAAAGCCACCTAGGTTTCTCTCCAGTAAAGACACCTAGGTGTCTCTCCAGCAAAGACACCTAGGTATCTCTCCAGTAAAGCCACCTAGGTATCTCTCCAGTAAAGACACCTAGGTATCTCTTCAGTAAAGACACCTAGGTATCTCTCCAGTAAAGCCACCTAGGTATCTCTCCAGTAAAGCCACCTAGGTGTCTCTCCAGTAAAGACACTTAGGTGTCTCTCCAGCAAAGACACCCAGGTATCTCTCCAGTAAAGACACCTAGGTGTCTCTCCAGTAAAGCCACCTAGGTTTCTCTCCAGTAAAGCCACCTAGGTGTCTCTCCAGTAAAGACACCTAGGTATCTCTCCAGTAAAGACATCTAAGTATCTCTCCAGTAAAGCCACCCAGGTATCTCTCCAGTAAAGCCACCTAGGTGTCTCTCCAGTAAAGACACCTAGGTGTCTCTCCAGTAAAGACACCTAGGTATCTCTCCAGTAAAGCCACCTAGGTATCTCTCCAGTAAAGACACCTAGGTATCTCTTCAGTAAAGACACCTAGGTATCTCTCCAGTAAAGCCACCTAGGTGTCTCTCCAGTAAAGACACTTAGATGTCTCTCCAGCAAAGACACCCAGGTATCTCTCCAGTAAAGCCACCTAGGTATCTCTCCATTAAAGCCACCTAGGTGTCTCTCCAGTAAAGCCACCTAGGTACTACACATGTGTCTCATACATCGGCTTGTTAATACTGTTTTTACACCTGATCTATAGAATTCAGTTCACCGAATCACTTCAGAATTACTTATCACCACCCCTTCCTGCCTATCAATCTCCTCTAAGACATTAACCACCTGTCGTCTTAGACCACCTGTCGTCTTAGACCACCTGTCGTCTTAGACCACCTGTCGTCTTAGACAAGATTTTTCCACCCTTTTCTGTCTAATTGTTTACCTAAAGTGATTTACCGTCGACAATAAAAGCCATTAATGTTTTTTTCGTGTACCTAAAATATTCGACTGATTTTTTTTTAAATTAAGTCAAAAACTGACTTTCAAGTTGATACAGTCGGAATGTTGCGGCCCAGTTTTGTTGTGAATCTTGATAAGAAAGAAGGAAAGAGTTTTTTTTTTTTACCCTGGTGTGAATTATATGCATGATAGTGGAGTAACTTTGGTGTGGATGAGAGTCTTGGGTTCCCTGTGACAGTCTGCGCTCTCAGCAGACACTGCCTCGGCAGACACTGCCTCATTTACATATTTTGAAGTCGACAGGCATAGAGAGACAGATAGACAGAGGGAGGAGGAGAGAGAGAGAGAGACAGAGGGAGGAGGAAACAGACAGACAGACAGACAGACAGACAGACAGACAGACACAGACTGAAAGGAAGAGGGAGAGAGACAGACAGAGGGATAGAGAGAGAGAGAGAGAGACGTGCATCTCTCGAAATATCACCAATCTGAGTAACACAGCTGTGAAAGCCTTTGTCTGCATGTTTCGCCTCACTTATGCTCGAAATGTAGCGTTAACATAACTTTCGACATCTCTTTTTTATTTGTTTTCCAAACCAATCTGAGGAGAGTGTGTACACCAGCCGGAGGAGACATAATCACAACATACAAGATATTTAGATTTATGAATAACGTTGAGAAGGACACTTGTTGTAAAAGAACTTCCGTACCTGTGAAGTAACTTCCGAGCCCGTATAATAACTTCCGTGCTAGTGTAATAACTTCCGTGCTCCTATATTAACTTCCGTGCTCCTATAGTAACTTCCGTGCTCCTGTAGTAACTTCCGTGCTCCTATAGTAACTTCCGTGCCCCTGTAGCAACTTCCGTGCCCCTGTAGTAACTTCTCCCCCTCACCTAACACATACAGTGCCTAAATAACTGGAGATATTAAGGTGATGTTGCCAGTATGTGGACGACTCTGGCTGAGTCAGGACCAACATGTGGGTTCTCTACTCAGCTCCACAAACTTCCATTATTCGCGTCAGCAGAAGTTTTTCTTCTCCGTCTTCACCTCAGCAGCTAATTTACTTTTTTTAATTATGGTTTAGTACCAGCGTAAATTTCGCTGATTTACGACTGTGTATCAAGAGGAGTCGGGGCAGTGACGTGTGTGTTGCGCCTTCCAGCGAGTTGTTTTTATGTGTCATAAGAGCAGTGGAACGAGGGTTGGGTGTGTACATACACACACACACACACACACACACACACACACACACACACACACACACACACACACACACACACACATACACGCACACACATACAGGAATTGGGACAATCTGGAGAGTGATATAGTGGAGACAGGATCCATACACAGCTTGATGAAAAGGCTTCGATGGAGCTGGTGGCGCAGGCAGAGAGTGAACCTAGTAGCGACCAGCGAAGAGGCGGAGCCAGGAGCTGTAACTTGACCCCTGCAATCATAAATAGATGAGTACACACAAAGGCTGCTGGAACTCATTCTCACGACACTGAAGAAATGAAAAAACAGTGGAAGGGGGCCATAATCACAACATACAAGGTATTTATATTCTTATAAATACCTTGTATGTTGTGATTATGGCCCTCCATATACGAAGATAGGCTGATCGCAGAGAACTGGAGAGAACAAGGAAGAGGACACAGATGGAGAGAGAATAAACAGATGACTCCCAGAGATGCAAGGAAACTACCATAGTGGTAAAGTAGTGAAAAATAAGAATACGTAAAGAATCAGGAGGTTGAAACGTGGGACCAGGAGCTGCAGCTCAACCCCTGCTAATGTAGTTAGGTCATTAGAGTAGGATAATTACCGGCCTGCGTTTGCTGCTAAATACCCTGCTGTCTCTGAGGCTGTCTGCACGAACACCACCTTCACTCAAGCTTCTTGGTGCTGTCTTAGTGGTGATGTAGCCTGCTGACTCTCTACTGTGGTGGGAAACATGGTGCTGTGGTGGGAAACATGGTGCTGTGGTGGGAAACATGGTGCTGTGGTGGGAAACATGGTGCTGTGGTGGGAAACATGGTGCTGTGGTGGGAAACATGGTGCTGTGGGTGTGATGCCGTCACCACAGGTCCATAAAGAAACAATGCAGTGCCTGTCAAGTTGTTATTATCACAGCAGCCACATCCCTGTAATTACTAACAGCCTTAATTTTTAAAGGGGTGGACGAGTAAGCCAGTGTAAGGCCTCGGTCAGATGACCGAAAGCTCCAATGGCGAGTCGTCATATGACTAAAACCCGCGTAAGGAAACACTTGTCCTCTTTCCTGATGAACCTTACCTAATCTAACTTATCTAACCTTACGTAGCCTAACCTAACCTAACCCATCTCTGTGATCAGCCTCACTCAACAGTAGTTTAAAATTTAGTGAAGAGATCTCCTCTCCTGTGATTGCACCATCTTGCCCAAGGTCGTTACTAATCAACTAACCATTACGTCAGTAATGAGCGGCCATTATTGTGTCGCATTGATCTGCTCTTATTAAAACACTGATGACCAAATATACAACTTTTTACAAAGAGAATGTTATGTGCATTTGAGCAGTTTTAATGACCTTGGTCTAATCACCTGGTTGTAATAAACTAGATGGCATCAACCAGGTTTAATCACCTGGATGTATTTACAAGGGTCGAGTCATTGATCGCGGCCTCATCTCAACTTGGTGCCTGACAAAGCTGTACTCGGATTGTTGTTGTTTTCCTTGCTGTTGTTGTAAATAAAACATTATTATTATTATTACTGGTGCCAGGGACTGCTGGTGTCAGGGACTGCTAGTGGTCACAGTAGTAGCGTTCATGACGTTGATGGTGACGTAAAAAAAATCGAAGATACGAACTCTTCCTCTAGACTGCCTGAAGAAGGCCGCCAAGCTGCGGACTAGAATTTTCTGCTGAGACTTCGTCGTCTGCCATGCTTTGCGATACATAGGCAATAGTTCGAGAGGATTATGTCTGCTGGTTCAGGTGTCTGAGGTGGTCTGATGCAGGCAGACCACCTCCTCTGTGTCTACCGTAATTCTCAGTCGAGTGTTGTGGCCGAAGAGTCGGCGAATCAGACAGAACTGGGAAGATTCATTTATTTTCAAGATATTTTCTTTTCCTGATGAAGTATCTCGGTCGCTATACAGACTATTATGTACTCAGTCGTGTTGCTGAGATCAGGGAGCTGAGCTTGTACTGAGGTAGGATGGTTTGGTTCACTGGGGCAGTCCAAGTGCGGTCCGTTTGGTACGATTGCGTACTACCTCCGCGCGATCCTTGTTTGTGCTGAAGGTGCGGGTCTGTGCGGACTCTGAGGAGTCGATTGCGTGAGAGTAATGCTAATTTTGTTACCTGGAAACTTTTTTGCCAGCTTGTAGGCTCGTCAGGAGTTTGAGAGAGAGAGAGAGAGAGAGAGAGAACGCCTTGGTCCTTTTTCTTGATAATCAGCGCAATGGATTTCTGTCCTGAGCTCTTTAATCCGTGTTACCGTGTAGGTGTTTCGTGGCTCTCCCTGACACAACTAGCACGACATCGCCAGCATAGCTGAGTAGCCTTGTTCCACTTTGGAAAGGGGAAATTACCTGTTCAACAGGGTAGGATTATACACTCATCCCAGTGCGGTATCTTTTTCCAGAGCTTTTTATAAGTGTAATTGTGCTCCCTGGAACTAAACTCTGGTCTGGGACTTTCGTAAACATGATTCGATCTAGCTGGGAGGCGCCCTTGAACTCCCCTGAGCTGCGTTTGTCAGTAGTAATGGGATGGTGATTACACTGGCAACCTAGAAAGCACTTTTCGACGTAAAGTATATTGTAAAGACAGACAGCGGGGAGCTTGGAAATCCACATCGTTGAGTAGTTTTAAAGATAGGTTAGATAAATGCATGAGTGGGTGCGGGTGGGTGTGAGTTGGACCTTACCAGATGCCGTGCTTAAGTGAATGTGACCTGACCTGACTAAGTTGGGGCATTGGCTTAAGCCGGTAGGAGACTTGGACCTGCCTCGCATGGGCCAGTAGGCCTGCTTCAGTGTTCCTTCTTTCTTATGTTCTTATGTTCTGTCTAGATTAAGAACTATCGTGTATTATCTAGGCGTATGAGAAAAGAGTAAAGGAGACTGATATGAAGGGAAATTGGTTGATTAATCTGACCTGACTGACGTGTTGCAGCTAAAATTCTCTGTTGTGTCGACGTCTCGCATGAAGTCGAAGAAGCGTTCGTGAAAATGGATTTGATAACGCTGTTTTGTACCCCTCATACCCATCCCATGGAGAACAATCAAAGGGATAACAGATGCGTGTAATTGTTGGAGATAATGAGCCCCACCGTTCTTAACGAGCAACCAACTTTCCACTGCTGGCATTATGTTCTTGGATGTTTTCAGGAATTTTGACTAAGCAGTTGGTCAGAGAGATGTATCCTCTAGGAGGACTGATTCACCCAGGACCCAAAACACAAATTCAAAATCACGAACCCATCCTCCGTGATACATTCATCTCAGAGGGAAGTTACAAGTGTCGCCCCCGTAAACACAGACAGGTGGCTGTTGTTAAATATACTAAAATAGGCAAATGGCATACAAACATACATATTAGAATATACCCATATATATATATATAAAATGTGTGTGTGTGTGTGTGTGTGTGTGTGTGTGTGTGTGTGTGTGTACTCATCTATTTGTGGTTTCAGGGGTCGATTCACAGCTTCTGATCCCGTCTCTTCGCTGGTCGCTGCTAGTTCTACTCTCTTCCTGATCTATGAGATTTGTCGTATCTCTTCTTAAAGCTATGTATGAATCCTGCCTCCAATACATAACTCTGCAGACTGTTCCACTTTCTGAGAACTCTATGGCTGAAGAAATACTTCATAACATCCCTGTGACTCATCTGAGTCTTCAACTTCCACTTGTGACCTCATGTTGCTGTGTTCAATCTCTGGAACATCCTGTCTCTATCCACCTTGTCAATTCCTCTCAGTATTTTTTTATATGCCGTTATCATGTCCCCCCTATCCCTTCTGCACTCCAGTGTCGTCAGGCTGATTTTCCTTAACCTCTCCTCGTGGGATATGCCCCTTACCTCCGGGGATAGTCTTGTTGCAAACCTTTGCACTTTCTCTAATTTTTTTACGTGCTTGAGAGAGGACAGGCAGCTGAAGATCTTGTTGTTTATTAAGAGGCAATCTAAAGAGGAAGACTAAATATACTCCACCTTCCTCTAATCCTGTCTAAAAAGCTTAAATCAAGAGAGTATATCGCAGCACCAGTATGGGACCCAGGTGTGGGTCCCATACTGGTGCTGCATACTCCAACATGGGCCTGACGTACACGGTGTACAATGTCGTGAATGATTCCTTACTCAGGTGTCGAAATGCTATTCTTAGGCTTGCCAGGCGCCCATATGATGCAGCAGTTATTCAGTTGATGTGCGCCCCAGGAGATGTGCTCTGTATTATACTCACTTCAAGATCCTTTCCTTGAGTGAGGTTTGCAGTCTTTGGCCACCTAGCTTGTACTTTGCGAGGTTAACCTCCAGGAGTCAGTTGCTGGATCAGGCCTGCAGCCTGTCAGGATCCTTTTGTAGTTCCAACTGATCCTCATCCGCTTGAATTCTCCGCATTAGCTTCACATCGTCTGCAAACAGGGACACCACTGAATCTTCCGTCATGTCATTCACATATACCAGAAACAGAATCGGCCATGGACTGTTTCTCTGTGGAACTCCGCTCGCCATAGGCGCCCACTCTGACACCTCGTCACGTACCATCTTTCGTTGTTTCCTTCCTGTCAGGTATTCTCTGATTCATTGCAGTGCCTTTCACGTTATACCTGCCTGCTCCTCCAGCATTTGCACTAATCTCTTGTGCGGATGTGTCGAAAGCCTTCTTGCAGTCCAAGAAAATGCAATCTACCCACCCCTCTCTCTCCTGTCTTACTTTCGTCACCTTGTCGTAAAACTTCAATAGGTGTGTGACGCAGGATTTCCCCTGTGTGTGTGTGTGTGTGTGTGTGTGTGTGTGTGTGTGTGTGTGTGTGTGTAGCAATGGCATATAACACCCCCACACCCCCACCCCCAGCATTAAGTAAATTCAGGCGACCTGGGTCCCCCACATTAAACATTCATAACATGCACGTAACACTGCGCACTCGTTCATAAGAACGCCTCTAATGCCACCCATTGATGGGGTGATCTCTGTGAAAAGCAACATAGTATATCACCGAATGGGTGGATATGATACCTCGCTGATATGAGTTCTCTCTTACGTCGTCAGGAGAGACGAAGAGATCTGTACAGATATACGCAAGGATATCCATTTATCATGGAGTAATGACGGGTCGTACAATGCAGATCATAATACCGCAGTGTGTTCTGCAGTACATACCACAGCTCTCTCTCTCTCTCTCTCTCTCTCTCTCTCTCTCTCTCTCTCTCTCTCTCTCTCTCTCTCTCTCTCTCTCTCTCTCTCTCTCTCTCTCTCTCCCACGTAAGTAACTCTTAAAATAACACGCAATTAGAAAAAGTTTTACGTAAAAAAGTACTTAAACACACATATATAAAAATAGCCAATTATAAAAAAAGTAATTAACAGAGATAATTGCAGGGAGAGAGAGGGGGCAGGTGTGGGGAGCTGGGCCCCCTTCCCCGGTCAATGAGGTAAGCGACTCCTCTGACAGCAGTCGATGAAGGACCTCGGGAGCGGAGTCCTTCAAGAATGGGGAATTATTGCGCCCGTCCAGGTGGAACTTCCCATTGTCTTCTTCAAGACACGAAGGAAGAAAAAAATAATACTCGGGTAGACTGCAGCAGCCAGCGCAACACAAACGTTGTTGTTGCAGCAGCCAGTGCAACACAAACGTTGTTGCTGCAGCAGTCAGTGCAACACAAACGTTGTTGTTGCAGCAGCCAGTGCAACACAAACGTTGTTGTTGCAGCAGCCAGTGCAACACAAACGTTGTTGTTGCAGCAGTCAGTGCAACACAAACGTTGTTGCTGCAGCAGTCAGTGCAACACAAACGTTGTTGTTGCAGCAGCCAGTGCAACACAAACGTTGTTGTTGCAGCAGCCAGTGCAACACAAACGTTGTTGCTGCAGCAGTGCAACACAAAGTGCAACACACAAACGTTGTTGTTGCAGCAGTCAGTGCAACACAAACGTTGTTGTTGCAGCAGCCAGTGCAACACAAACGTTGTTGTTGCAGCAGCCAGTGCAACACAAACGTTGTTGTTGCAGCAGTCAGTGCAACACAAACGTTGTTGCTGCAGCAGTCAGTGCAACACAAACGTTGTTGTTGCAGCAGCCAGTGCAACACAAACGTTGTTGTTGCAGCAGCCAGTGCAACACAAACGTTGTTGTTGCAGCAGTCAGTGCAACACAAACGTTGTTGCTGCAGCAGTCAGTGCAACACAAACGTTGTTGTTGCAGCAGCCAGTGCAACACAAACGTTGTTTGCTGCAGCAGTCAGTGCAACACAAACGTTGTTGCTGCAGCAGTCAGTGCAACACAAACGTTGTTGTTGCAGCAGTCAGTGCAACACAAACGTTGTTGTTGCAGCAGCCAGTGCAACACAAACGTTGTTGTTGCAGCAGCCAGTGCAACACAAACGTTGTTGTTGCAGCAGTCAGTGCAACACAAACGTTGTTGCTGCAGCAGTCAGTGCAACACAAACGTTGTTGTTGCAGCAGCCAGTGCAACACAAACGTTGTTGTTGCAGCAGCCAGTGCAACACAAACGTTGTTGCTGCAGCAGTCAGTGCAACACAAACGTTGTTGTTGCAGCAGTCAGTGCAACACAAACGTTGTTGTTGCAGCAGCCAGTGCAACACAAACGTTGTTGTTGCAGCAGCCAGTGCAACACAAACGTTGTTGTTGCAGCAGCCAGTGCAACACAAACGTTGTTGCTGCAGCAGTCAGTGCAACACAAACGTTGTTGTTGCAGCAGTCAGTGCAACACAAACGTTGTTGTTGCAGCAGCCAGTGCAACACAAACGTTGTTGTTGCAGCAGCCAGTGCAACACAAACGTTGTTGTTGCAGCAGTCAGTGCAACACAAACGTTGTTGTTGCAGCAGTCAGTGCAACACAAACGTTGTTGTTGTCGCAGCAGTCAGTGCAACACAAACGTTGTTGTTGTTGCAGCAGTCAGTGCAACACAAACGTTGTTGTTGCAGCAGTCAGTGCAACACAAACGTTGTTGTTGTCGCAGCAGTCAGTGCAACACAAACGTTGTTGTTGTCGCAGCAGTCAGTGCAACACAAACGTTGTTGTTGTTGCAGCAGTCAGTGCAACACAAACGTTGTTGTTGCAGCAGCCAGTGCAACACAAACGCTGTTGTTGCAGCAGTCAGTGCAACACAAACGTTGTTGTTGCAGTAGCCAGTGCAACACAAACGTTGTTGTTGCAGCAGTCAGTGCAACACAAACGTTGTTGTTGCAGTAGCCAGTGCAACACAAACGTTGTTGTTGCAGCAGTCAGTGCAACACAAACGTTGTTGTTGCAGTAGCCAGTGCAACACAAACGTTGTTGTTGCAGTAGCCAGTGCAACACAAACGTTGTTGTTGCAGTAGCCAGTGCAACACAAACGCTGTTGTTGCAGCAGTCAGTGCAACACAAACGTTGTTGTTGCAGTAGCCAGTGCAACACAAACGTTGTTGTTGCAGCAGTCAGTGCAACACAAACGTTGTTGTTGCAGTAGCCAGTGCAACACAAACGTTGTTGTTGCAGCAGTCAGTGCAACACAAACGTTGTTGTTGTTGCAGCAGTCAGTGCAACACAAACGTTGTTGTTGTTGCAGCAGTCAGTGCAACACAAACGTTGTTGTTGTTGCAGCAGCCAGTGCAACACAAACGTTGTTGTTGCAGCAGCCAGTGCAACACAAACGTTGTTGTTGCAGCAGTCAGTGCAACACAAACGTTGTTGTTGCAGCAGCCAGTGCAACACAAACGTTGTTGTTGCAGCAGTCAGTGCAACACAAACGTTGTTGTTGCAGTAGCCAGTGCAACACAAACGTTGTTGTTGCAGCAGTCAGTGCAACACAAACGTTGTTGTTGCAGCAGCCAGTGCAACACAAACGTTGTTGTTGCAGCAGTCAGTGCAACACAAACGTTGTTGTTGCAGCAGCCAGTGCAACACAAACGTTGTTGTTGCAGCAGTCAGTGCAACACAAACGTTGTTGTTGCAGCAGTCAGTGCAACACAAACACTGTTGTTGCAGCCAGTACAACACAAACGTTGTTGTTGCAGCAGCCAGTGCAACACAAACGTTGTTGTTGCAGCAGTCAGTGCAACACAAACGTTGTTGTTGCAGCAGTCAGTGCAACACAAACGTTGTTGTTGCAGCAGTCAGTGCAACACAAACGTTGTTGTTGCATCAGCCAGTGCAACACAAACGTTGTTGTTGCAGCAGTCAGTGCAACACAAACGTTGTTGTTGCAGCAGCCAGTGCAACACAAACGTTGTTGTTGCAGCAGTCAGTGCAACACAAACGTTGTTGTTGCAGTAGCCAGTGCAACACAAACGTTGTTGTTGCAGCAGTCAGTGCAACACAAACGTTGTTGTTGCAGCAGTCAGTGCAACACAAACGTTGTTGTTGCAGCAGTCAGTGCAACACAAACGTTGTTGTTGTTGCAGCCAGTGCAACACAAACGTTGTTGTTGCATCAGCCAGTGCAACACAAACACTGTTGTTGCAGCAGTCAGTGCAACACAAACACTGTTGTTGCAGCAGTCAGTGCAACACAAACACTGTTGTTGCAGCAGTCAGTGCAACACAAATATTGTTGTAGCAGTCATGAACACACACACAAACAAACACGTAAGTTTAGATACATATTTGTCTATCTATCTATCTATCTATCTATCTATCTATCTATCTATATATATACGATTTTTAAATATAACTATCATTATTATTATTTCATAGCACCTTGGGAAAGGAAAGTAGTAATTAATAATCCAAGGAAGGAGTTACCGCTCTCCTTCCTTGGATTAAGAGACCCATCAGTTTTCTAATAACAGTATTGTTGTTGTGTTGACAGCAACGAGGTTGTTGTCTGGGCCAGGAGCTGCACCGCTGGAGTTCTCTGAACCTCGCTACTGTGTGACTCTCTCTGAGTCCACCCCCGTGGCTGCTACCCTTCTGACTGTTACTGCTACCCACACGCATGGTGAGTACTATCTCAGCATCTCTCTCTCTCTCTCTCTCTCTCTCTCTCTCTCTCTCTCTCTCTCTCTCTCTCTCTCTCTCTCTCTCTCTCTCTCTCTCTGTATATAATTTGATCCATAAAATAAACAGCGTTCTGTACATCTTTTTTCGGAATTTATTTTTTGGGGGGCACAATCTGGCGTCCCGGGCCACCTACATCACATGTACATAATTAGGGACGTTGTTGCCTGTGTCATCAGCACCGCAGCTTAGGATATATTGCTGCTGCTGCTGCTGCTGCTGCTTCTGCTGCTGCTGCTGCTGCTGCTGCTGCTGCTACTACTACTACTATTGCTACTTCTGTTACTACTTCTATTACTATTACTAGTACTACTGTTACCATCACTACTTTTCCTGCTAAATATATATATTCAGTAAGTCATCATGTAGGCTGGAGGTGTGTCATGCAGCAGCAGCAGCAGCAGCAGCAGCAGCAGCAGCAGCAGCAGCAGCAGCAGCAGTAATATATCCTGAGCTGCGGTGCTGATGACACAGGCAACAACGTCCCTAATTATCTGCTGCTGCTGCTGCTGCTGCTGCTGCTGCTGCTGCTGCTGCTGCTGCATGACACACCTCCAGCCTACATGATGACTTACTGAATATATATATTTAGCAGGAAAAGTAGTGATGGTAACAGTAGTACTAGTAATAGTAATAGAAGTAGTAACAGAAGTAGCAATAGTAGTAGTAGTAGCAGTACTGGTCTAAGCAATAGTAGTAGCAGTAGTAGTCTTAGTAGCAGTAGTGGTAGTAGTATAAGTAGTATCAGTAGTAATAGCATTAGTAGAGCAGTAGTAATGGCTAATGTTGTTATTGCTGCCATTGTTTCTGTACAAAAGGTAATAGTAGTAGTAATAGGTAGTAGTAGTAGTAGTAGTAGCAGCAGTAGTAGGTAGTAGTAGGTAGTAGTAGTAGTAGTAGTAGTAGTAGTAGTAGTAGTAGTAGTAGTAGTAGTAGTAGTAGTAGTAGTAGTAGTAGTAGTAGTAGTAGTAGTAGTAGTAATAGTAGTAGTAGTGAAATCTTTGGTGTTCGGTTGTGTTCAATCAAACAATTTTCCTCTCGGAGTTAAATGTTCATTGACTGACGTCCACCCATTAATTACAATTAACTTTGGGCTTTCGAAGGAAAATAACCTTGTGAAGTTTTCATTACCGGGAGGAAGTCAGAGGTCGAAGAAGACATCTCTTGAAGGCAGGGGTCGAAGAAGACATCTCTTGGAGTCAGGGGTCGAAGAAGATATCTCTTGGAGTCAGGGGTCGAAGAAGACATCTCTTGAAGTCAGGGGTCGAAGAAGACATCTCTTGGAGTCAGGGGTCGAAGAAGATATCTCTTGGAGTCAGGGGTCGAAGAAGACATCTCTTGAAGTCAGGGGTCGAAGAAGACATCTCTTGGAGTCAGGGGTCGAAGAAGATATCTCTTGGAGTCAGGGGTCGAAGAAGACATCTCTTGAAGTCAGGGGTCGAAGAAGACATCTCTTGGAGTCAGGGGTCGAAGAAGACATCTCTTGGAGTCAGGGGTCGAAGAAGACATCTCTTGGAGTCAGGGGTCGACGAAGACATCTCTTGAAGTCAGGGATCATTAGTGGTGTTGAGTTGCAGGAACAGGTGAGTCGAGGGTGAGGGGAAGGAGGAGGAGGAGAAGAAGAAGAAGAAAGAGAAGAAGAAAAAGAGGAATAACAACAACAACAACAATAAGAACAGTAATAACAACACAAGAGGAATAGTCAGAAGATCTGTACTAACCCCGGAGGGTTAGTAACCCAGGGTTTATTTCCCAAGTAGTCCTTTAGGTCATCTCACCCCAGGATGCGACTGACACCAGTCGACTAACACCCAGATACCTACTTACAGCTAGGTGAACAAGGGCAACAGGTGTAAGGAAACATGTGCCCGCAGTCTCCATCAGCTCCGGCATCGATCCCGGGGTCTTTCAGATGTGAGCCGAATTCGCTACCAGCGTGTAAGTGCCTCAAGCTTCAGAACATATGAGGCGCCTGAGTTTCCCTGTCTCCAAATATCATGTTTATTTTCCCCTATAATCCACCTTGTACATAATTACTACAGCATTTGCTTTGTTTCGTAAGGTGAAGTCCAGGATTTTTCCTTAATTCATGGTATAACTTAACAAATCTTTGAGGACAAGTGTGTTGTAGAGGTCTGAGAACAACATAATTGTCCTCAAAGATTTGTTAAGTTATACCATGAATTAAGGAAAGATCCTGGACTTCACCTTACGAAACAAGGAAATGCTGTAGTAATTATGTACAAGGTTAGATTGTAAGGGAAAATAACATATTATTGGGAAACAGGGGAACTGACGTGGCCTTTAAGCAACCAATTCTGATCGTTCTCCGGAACGTGAGATTTACAGTCACGATATGTGAACGTTCCTTCACAATACATCTTTATCGCCACCTCTTCTTCATCCCTTAACTTTATTGCTCTTCCATTATACCCTATCCTTTTGCATCTCAGTCAAAATTATGGCTCGACTGTAAATTTTCATGAAACTATTCTGTGTTAATGTACCGCCAGAGTTGTAGGTGAGCATCGCCAAGGAGTTGAAATTAGGGGAAACACGATCCTGGCATGAAAAATACTGAGATGCAGAAAAAGATTGTCAGTTGTGGATTATTTTACAAGAGAGGAACCAAGTCGTTGGGACACACACACACACTCGACCCCTGTGAATCGATCCCTGCAACCACAACTAGGAACTAGGTGAGTACACACGCACACACACACCAGTGAAGAGGCGGGGCCAGGAGCTTGGACTTGACCCCTGCAACCTCAACTAGGTGAGTACAACTAGGTGAGTGCACACATACACACACACACACACACACACACACACACACACACACACACACACACACACACACACACACACACACACACACACACACACACACACACACACACACATGCAGGAGGAATAGCAGGAATAGCAGGAATAGCAGGGAAAGTACTTCATTGGATCAGGAAATACCTTTCAGGAAGGGAGCAACGTGTGCTGATACTTGACGAGATACCAGAGGGGATACATGTTTCGGGTGGGGTTCCACAAGGGTCAGTGCTACATCCGGTGCTGTTTCTAGTATATGTGAATGACATGACAGAAGGGATAGATTCAGAAGTGTCCCTGTTTGCAGAAGATGTGAAGCTAATGAGAAGAATACAAGTAGACGAGTATCAGGTAAGCCTACAGGGAGATCAGGACAGGCTGCAAGCCTGGTCCGACAAATGGGTCCTGGAGTTTAACCCCAGCAAGTGCAAAGTCATGAAGTTTGGCGAAGATAAAGAAGGCTGCAGACAGAGTACATGCTAGGAGGTCAAAGACTGCAAAACTCACATAGGGGAAAAGGATCTCGGGGTGAGCATCATACCGAGCACATCTCCTGAAGCACACATCAATTAAATAACTGCTGCATCATATGGGCACCTGCAAACCATTGAGCTCCCTGTGATCGTATTTGGCTGGACCTCCTCTTTTCTGCAACATTGCAAGCTCCTGACGATGTGTTGATTGCAACACGAAAGGCCTAGAACTATCATTCAACTCCCCCCGTGGTTATTTTGCATGTATCCTAAGGGAAGCTGTTCTCTGAGATGCTCCGGTAAGACGGTGTTACTGCCTTAGTAAAATTGGCCTCTCTTTTTGTTGTTGTTCTCCATTTTCGAGATTGTAATAGTTGTTAACGACTTTACTTAGTCCTGATTGGATAAGCCAATCAGGTCTTGGAGACTGGGGCTTCAGGCCAGCAGAGCACTAATAAAGGAGTTGAACACCTTACTCCTCCTCCGTAAGTACGTTAATAAGACGTAGTATGCGATTTATAGAATTTTATTGAGAATATATTTCGTCCGCCAGGGACTGACTTTATTAATTGGTGGCCTCGGGCGAAACATCATCTCAGTAACTTGTCACATATATCGTGCCGAATAGGTCAAACTTGCGATTTTGGCTTATATGGCAATGCTCTTCATGGCAAATAAGGCAAGCAAAAATTCGTGTATGCAATAATATCGCAAAAAATCATTCTGAATCTAAAGAAAAAATTATGTTTCACTGTGTGTGTGAGAGATAGAGATAGAGAGAGAGAGAGAGAGAGAGAGAGAGAGAGAGAGAGAGAGAGAGAGAGAGAGAGAGAGAGAGAGAGAGAGAGAGAGAGAGAGAGAGAGAGAGAGAGAAAGAGAGAGAGAGAGAGAGAGAGAGAGAGAGAGAGAGAGAGAGAGAGAGAGAGAGAGAGAGAGAGAGAGAGAGAGTCAACCTTAGCCAATTTTGGGAGGCGATTAACTGTAGCAAAATATTTCTTCCTGACACATGATCTATAACAGCGATCTCATTAATCGAGTGCCATGACCTGAGGCATTATTTAAGTTGGTACCTTCCCCACCACCACCACCACCACCACTAGCACCACCATCACCACTGCCATCACCACCACCACCACCATCACGACGACCACCACCACCAAAACCACCACCACCACCACCACCACCACCATCACCACCACCACCACCACCAGTGGTACCACTGCCATCACCACCACCACGAAGACCACCACCTACAACACCTTCATCCCCCTCTTTCACTTCCACCACCATCACCACTACCATGAGTGGTCTAAATCACCATCACAACCACCACTGCCACCATCCACTCTCATCACCATTAGTATGAATGAGCATTATCACCACCTCTACACCAAAACCATCTGCGCCACTAACACAGGACCACAATACTACTTACACTGGACCACACAGCCCACTCATCAATTTATCTCATTTACTCGACATTGCCTCTTTGGAAATCAATAACTTCCTGTATCTTCCTCATATTCCTCAACCTTTCTTCTCATTCCAAAAAATATTGCTTGAAAATTCTCGGATTTCCCCCCCCCCCAATCTCTTTTTAACCACAATCTCCCTCTTCATCTTAATCTACGTATCCCTCCACCATTTAATTTTTGTCGAAAACGTCTTTCCATCTTTATCAGGTCTTTTGCTCACTTTCCTTTCTTCTAATTCCATAAAAGAAGGGCCTCTATCTCACTCCTTTACCTAATAAATTATACGAACCTATTCCTCTGTCTCTCCACAGTGCAAGTCAAGCCACCAAAGTCTGTCTTAATACAGGAGAAATTGATCCAGACGATAGCGAGGCTTTTACCCCAGGCGAGGGAACAGCCTAGACTCTTTGTTGAGAGGAACCGTAGCTCAAACCATGACGTTATGCTGAAGATGACAGTTATCTCAAGGAGGACGGTATACTGAGGGTGAAACCTAACTGAAGGACAACTGTTTATTAAGGGTGAAACCTAACTTAAGGAGGACTGTTTATTAAGGGTGAAACCTAACTTAAGGAGGACTGTTTATTAAGGGTGAAACCTAACTTAAGGAGGACTGTTTATTAAGGGTGAAACCTAACTTAAGGAGGACTGTTTATTAAGGGTGAAACCTAACTGAAGGAGAACTGTTTATTAAGGGTGAAACCTAACTTAAGGAGGACTGTTTATTAAGGGTGAAACCTAACTTAAGGAGGACTGTTTACTAAGGGTGAAACCTAACTTAAGGAGGACTGTTTACTAAGGGTAAAACCTAACTTAAGGATTATTGCTTACTGAGGGTGAAATCTAACTGAAGGAGAACTGTTTACTGAGGGTGAAACCTAACTGAAGGAGAACTGCGATAAACCCTGACTCACGGAAGACGTTATACTGAAGAGAATCGTAACTCAGGTACGACTTTCAACTTTTCTTGAAAGATTCGAGAAGAGCCAAGTCTTGAAGACCTCAGTAATGTCCTCGATTTTATACTTCCTTGGAGTCCTTGTATTTTATACTTTCTCCTTGATCCTATACTTCCTTGATGTCTATAGTTCCTCAATCCTATAGTTCTTTGATCCTATAGTATCTTGATCCCATACTTCCATGATGCTGTAGTTCCTTGATCCTATAGTTCCTTGATCCTATAGTTCCTTGATCTTATACTTTTGATGCTATAGTTCCTTGATGCTGTATCTCCTTGATGCTATAGTTCCTTTATCCTATGGTTCCTTGTTCCTATAGCTCCTTAATCCTATAGTTCCTTTATCCTATAGTTCCTTGTTCCTATAGCTCCTTGATTCTATAGTTCCTTGATGTTATAATTCCTCGATCCTATAGTTCTTTGATCCTATAGTTCCTTGATCCTATACTTTTTGATGCTATAGTTCTTGATGCTATACTTCCATGATTATATAGTTCCTTGATCCTATGATCTTATAGTTCCTTGATCCTAAAGTCCCTTGATCCTTTAATTCCTCGATCCTATACTTCTCTGATCCTATAATTCCTCGATCCTATAGTTCTCTGATCCTATAGTTCCTCGATCCTATACTTCCTTCGTACCTCTACTTCCTTGGATTCCATTACATCTTGTCTGCCATACACAAAACACATATCAACTCCCTTGTGACCTGAAGACAGCGACACTTAAAAAAATATTTTAACAAATTGCCTCTCATCAAAAATGTCCACCCTAAGGCACAAGTGCCACGATGACAGAATAATAATAATAATAATAATAATAATAATAATAATAATAATAATAATAATAATAATAATAATAATAATAATAATAATAATAATAATTGGCTTCCTGAGGTATTATTGACGTTTAAAAATAACCACATATTACCTGGAAGAATTAATCGCTATCTAACTTTAAGTTACTTAATCTAAACTTAACTTTGAATAAGTAAATCGTAACCTATTCTAACTTTAAGTGACTTAATCTAAACTTAACTTTGAATAAGTAAATCGTAACCTATTCTACAAGAACTTGAGGTATACCTAATTTAAATTAATCTAGGCCTACCTTTAAGATAAATTATTCTAAACCTAACTTAGAAAACTTAATCTAAACCTAACCTAAAATAAATTAATCTGACCATAACATATAAACGCTTACTCTCAACCCACCCTTAAAAAAGGAGGAATTTAATCTAAACCTAACTTAAAATAACCTAGTGGTGGAATCTTAACCTGACTTAAAATAATCTAGTGGTCGAATCTAAACCTGACTTAAAATAATCTAGTGGTCGAATCTAAACCTAACTTAAAATAACCTAGTGGTCGAATCTAAACCTAACTTAAAATAACCTAGTGGTCGAATCTAAACCTAACTTAAAATAACCTAGTGGTCGAATCTAAACCTAACTTAAAATAACCTAGTGGTCGAATCTAAACCTTACTTAAAATAATCTAGTGGTCGAATCTAAACCTAACTTAAAATAATCTAGTGGTCGAATCTAAACCTAACTTAAAATAACCTAGTGGTCGAATCTAAACCTTACTTAAAATAGCCTAGTGGTCGAATGTAAACCTAACTTAAAATAATCTAGTGGTCGAATCTAAACCTAACTTAAAATAATCTAGTGGTCGAATCTAAACCTAACTTAAAATAACCTAGTGGTCGAATCTAAACCTAACTTAAAATAATCTAGTGGTCGAATCTAAACCTAACTTAAAATAATCTAGTGGTCGAATCTAAACCTAACTTAAAATAACCTAGTGGTCGAATCTAAACCCAACTTAAAATAACCTAGTGGTCGAATCTAAACCCAACTTAAAATAACCTAGTGGTCGAATCTAAACCTAACTTAAAATAACTTAGTGGTCGAATGTAAACCTAACTTAAAATAACCTAATGGTCGAATCTAAACTTAACTTTAGTTACGTCTGGCGATTGATGGAATCGGAATATCTAGCAGACGTACATCGTTCAGAAATACAGTAAGTCAAGGACTTACTGGAAGTGAGTTGAGAGGCTCTGCTAAACGATGGGTTATATCACAGGGTCCACTGGGCTGGGAAGTGCCCAGGTCTATGCTGGGAAGTGCCCTGGGAAGCCCGTCCCCCCGGGTACTTCAACTCGTTCAAACAAATGCAATTTTTCTTCGCCTTGGAACACAAAAAAATATTATGCCCTGAAAGGCAAGTCTTTCTTCCCATTTTCTTTTTATTTTTTTTTTTACGGATTTACGAAGCGTCGGAAAAAAAAATAATTGAGGATGGTTTTATGGGCGATTTTCAAACGGTAATTTTACTGATGTTAAAGAATGGGAGATTTTTTTTTTTTTTGAGGTGGGGGGAAGGTGAGAAGTTATGGATGAGGCGAAGAGTTAACTTACCTACCTGGAGTGAATTCCGTGGGATCAACGCCCCTGCGGCCCAGTCCACGACCAGGCCTCCCGGTGAATCTGGGCCTGATCAACCAGGCTATTACTGCTGGCTACACGTAATCCAACGCACGAACTACAGCCCGGCTGATCCGAAACCGACTTTAAATATCTGTCCAGTTACCTCTTGAAGGCAGCCAGGAGTCTATTGGTAATTCCCCTTATGGCTGGTGGGAGGCTGTTGAACAGTCTTGGGCCCCGGACACTTACTTACATTGGGGTATTTTGCACCTCCTGCCCAGTGCTTTACTTTCGTAGGAAGTGATTTCTGTGTGCAGATTCGGGACCATTCTTTCTAGGATTTTCCAAGTGTAGATTATGATGTATCTCTCTCTCATGCGCTCCAGTGAGTACAAGTCAAATGCTTCCAAGCGCTCCCAGTAGTTGAGGTGTTTGATGGAACTTATACGTGTAGTAAAAGTTCTCTGTACACTCTTTAGATCTGCAGTTTCACCTGCTTTGAACAATGTATGAATTTCGACGTTTTGCCCTACGGTGAAGGTTGTATACACTGAGAAGTGTCTCTTGTATTGTTATTGCTATTATTAATATTATTATTAGTAGTAGTAATATTAGTATTGTGATTATTATTTTAGTAGTAGTAGTAATAATAATAGGAGAAGCAGAAGTAGTAATAGTAGTTGCAGTAGTAATAGCAGCAGTAGTAGTAGTAGCAGCTGTAGTCCGTGGCCTGGTGACAAAGCTCTCGCTTCACACGCTGAGGTGTCCGGGTTAGATTCTCGGCGAGGGTGGAAACATTGGGCGTGTTTCCTTACTCCTATTGTCCATGTTCACCCATCAGTAAAATTAAGTACCTGGGTGTTAGTGGACTGGTGTGGATCGCATCCTGGGACAAAACTGACCTATTTTTCCCGAAATGCTCTGCATAATAAGCGGCTTTCTATATATTAGTATGCCATTGATGTCAGATATGGTCTGTACACCTTGTACATGTGCTTGTAGAAATGACATTACAACACAGGAACAATAAGACCTGTTATCCTGGGTGTAAAGGGGAGCAAGGAGCAGAACAAACACAGCTGAATGATTTTGAATCATAAGTATTTACAAGTATGTACACTATATACAGTTAGATATATGTGTACCACACAGTAAATCAATAGGCAAAGACACAGCCTGGTTACAGAATGGACAACCATGTTCAACCAGCTCTAGAATAGAAATGACATGGGTGGAAACGTGAGTGGTGACCACGTCACCTCCACAATTGCCAAACCCACCTTCTCATTGGCTGAACCTAGGTACTGATCTGACGATGGGGCCCCATTGTCCGATCCTTAGCACCAGGTTCGCTGGTTGGTAAGATAGCCTTTTAATGAGGGTGTGTACATGCGCCAAATAAAGGTTACGTAATCTTTGCATGCCACAAATGATTATTAATATTATATTAAAAATAAGTTCCAAATCCGTATGGGGAATTTGCGGCCTTCCACCCGCAAGTGTGGCAGTGCCCTGTAGTAACTTGCCCCTTTCATTCCTCCCGCAGGTGCGGCCGTGCGGTACAGCATCACAGGTGGTAACAAAGATGGTCTCTTCACCATTGATCAACACTCAGGACTCATCACTCTGGCGGCTGCCCTAGACTACGAAATTCACGATAAGGTGAGTACTTACGCCCACGCCCACACCCACGCACACGTCGTCTCTTACGCCCACAGTCATGCCCCCATTCCCTGTCACCCTCCCCAAGTGATGTTTTACTCTCCATGGATCAGTGTTAAGTAACTTTTAAACCAAACATGGATTCGTAAATTAAGAGACTGATTTTTGTAAATCATTATCTGTGACGTAAATTCTACGAAGATTGGATCAGCTTCGGTGTTGATCGATCATCAGGTGAACCATAGAAGGAGTCTGGGGTAATCAGTCCCTCAGCCTGTAGTGTCGACTCCAGGTTGAGGGACTGATTACCTCAAACCCCTTCTTTAGATAGGACTGATGAAGCTATTCGTGGCTAAGTGTTCCATTTGATATCCTACGTTGTGCACAAGTGTCTAAACCAAGGGTGGGGTTAGAACTCATGTCGGGGGAGTCGCAAAACTCCAGGCCGATACGTAAGCCACACGACTTTGCCGAACTTTTTCACTCGCCATGAGTTTAAACCCAACCCGTTCCGTGGTCTCTTAGCAATCGTGTTATTACGATTTCGTGAGGCACGAGTCTCCTTTTCGACGAAAATAAAAAAGACATTCACTCACACGTAGCAGGCAATTCTTCAATGTAACTTGATCGGCGGCGCTCCTACAGAAAAACTTCCCACAGAACCATCAGTGAAGTCGTCACCGAGATGGCCAGCCATTCTCGTTAGTGTTGCAGCAAGAATTCTTTTGTCACGGCGTGTGCGTGTGTCGTGTTTTATATCTCTTTGCGGGCGGTGTTTTTGTCTGAATACCGTCCCTGGTCCGTCCCGATGGGGCCTTTCTCCGGAAGTGCTTCTATTACGCTCCCACAATGCAATAGGCAACCATGGGAGTCTTCCATCACTGTTTATTTCCACCTATCTACCATGAACACGCCATGGGTTTTTTTCCTTCGGGAAAAGAAATCCATGTTTTTTCCTTGACAACCTAGTATTTCTTTCTGTTCCTCTCGCTGAGAGATGTTGTGTGTGTGTGTGTTTGCCCGGGGAGCTGTTTTGGTGAGGAACTGTACTGCGGAGTGACCAAGGACCGTATAAAATTGTGGTCTTCATATCTGGTTGGTCAGGATGGTGTTATCCTTTTTTTTCCAGCGGTTCAAGGATCTATGGTTCTCTTTTTTCCAGTGGCTCGGTGTGCTGTGGTCCTACTTTTCAGTGGTTATAAGGTACGTGATCATTTTTTTTACAGTGGTTCTTTCTTTTCAGTGATCCAAGAGACTATAATTCTTTTTTTTATTCAGTGGCTGTGAGTGTTGCTGTCCTTCTCTCCAGTGGCTGTGTGTGCTGTGATCACTCGTCTCATGGATTTTGTGTGCTGTGATCCTTCCCTTCCGTGTTTCCCTGTGTTTTGATTCTTTTTTTCAGTGGTTTTGAATGCTGTGAGACTTCTTTTCGGTGGCTTAAGAGGCTGTGATCCTTCATCTCAGTGGCTCTGGGATCTACAATCTACATTTTCAGTAGTACAGGGTTCTGTAACCCTTATATCCAACGGGCCACACGGGTTAAGTGCTTGCTGTGTAGTATATAACAATAATTCTATTGACTTTTCACTCTGTAGAGGATTTCTTATTTCATAAAAAGCTTTATGTTCGTTATAGCTAACCATTATAACGTAAATAATGTAATTTCACTATATACATTTTGCGTTTCCAAAAAGATTTTTTCAAACTCGTAAGATCAGATTTGGTTCTAGAACCAACAGGAGACTTCAACACTCCAAGTTGTCTTTTGTTTCAAGGAAAAGGTAAGAGGACTCAGTAGCAAGTGTTAGGGTCGTGGGTTTTCTTAAGGAATCGAATTGCTTATCGAGAGAGTTTTTTTTTTTTCTCTTTTTTTTCCTTTCAGGACAATGTCCACCAACTGAATTATTGTACGTGCAAAATAAATGATGCAGTAAATAATCGTTAGCAGATAGTTTAGAGTTTACCCGTTAACGCTAACGTAGATAAATTTCGTTGTTTATTTTTTTTTTAACCTCCGTGAAAACACGAATGTTTTTTTCCCGTCACTCAGAAACTTTTCAGCTAAAAATTCAACACTGTGTTAGGGATTTCATTAATTTCAGCGGAGATGAGAGTCAATGTTGACACTAGAGGCAACTCCTCACCCGTGTTATTAAAAAGATAGGTAATAATTGGCCAATTTATTTGCTCACGTTTGTGTGTGTATATACAGAGCTAAGCGATCAGGTACGCACCTTGCTGGTGTATGAGCAGCAACACGTCATTTGATAGCTTTACCACCGCTGTTATCCTGAGTAATTGATATCACATGACTCCTGTGATCGTATTTGCTTGGACATCCTCCACTTTTCCGCAACATTGCAAGCTCCTGATGATGTGTTGATTGCAACACGAAAGGCCTAGAACTATCATCCTACTCACCTCGTGGTTGTTTTGCATGTATATATGTATATATATATACATATATGTATATATATATATATATATATATATATATATATATATATATATATATATATATATATATATATATATATATATATATAAAGGAAAGAGGAACGTGGGTTGGGGAGAGTACCCTGGGGTAGGGAGACTTACCTAGAAGAAGCAGATATCGACGTTGTTGATAAGGACGCCCCGTCCCTCCAATAAGATCATTGGGAACCCCCGTGAGACCTTCCACCTGGCCAGGTGCCAGTGTGTGTGTGTGTGTGTGTGTGTGTGTGTGTGTGTGTCTTTGTGTATCTGTGTCTGTGTCCTGTGTCACCCTCACACGATAGGTGGTGGTGATTCTCTCTCTCTCTTTCTCTCTCTCTCTCTCTCTCTCTCTCTCTCTCTCTCTCTCTCTCTCTCTCTCTCTCTCTCTCTCTCTCTCTCTCTCTCTCTCTCTCTCTCTCTCTCTCTCTCTATCTCTCTCTATCTCTCTCTCTCTCTCTCTCTCTCTCTCTCTCTCTCCTCTCTTTTTCTCTCCGTCGTGTCCACAAGAACGCCTAATTGAGTCTCAATTCTCCTCTTAATCTCCCATTTCTTGCCGTTACAAGCTCCTGAAGATGGTCTGGTGACAGTTCGAAAATGCTTAATATATATATATATATATATATATATATATATATATATATATATATATATATATATATATATATATATATATATATATATATATATATATATATATATATATATATATCTCCCTAGTATTTTTCTGAAAATTAGATTAGTGCTGCTGAATGACAATGGGCTCGTTGCCAAATTATTCATCACAGTTCTCGTGTAAATGATTCAGCTATTCATTTTACTAAACATTTTAAATCCTACTCGGCATATCATTAGTGGAAATACATTAAGCCTAATTATATATGGGCCTATATAATATATAATTTAATATGTAGATGCGTTTTTTTTTTTCCTAAAATATGATAATTGTTTGAGCTTAACGGCGAGATGAATTTTTTTACCGAGTTGTGATTTTTTTTAAATTATTATTTGTGTACAATTCGCTTTGCCATCCGCGGTTTTCTTATTTTAGGAACCAAATCTTCCTTCAACTGGCGACTTACAGCTGACGTAAAGCTTTAATTAATAACCCCATGAGTAGTCGATAGCTTTTAAACCCTGTTCAACAACCAATGTACTTCGCTGAAAGATGTCTAGTCGCTCTCGTGGCTGACATCATTAATGGTGAATTTCTTGCTGTGTTGTGTTGCAGCACGAGCTGGTGGTGGCAGCGGAGGGCAGGGGAGAGACAGTACACACCCTGGTACAGGTCAGAGTTGCTGACGTCAATGACAACCCTCCCTACTTCCTCAACCCTCAACCACAGGTCACTGTCGTCGAGGAAGATGACCGGCACCTCCCAGCAACCATAGCTAAGGTCAGTGTCCGTGATGACTGTGTTGTTCATAATAAAGTACGGTAGTAACCATAGCTAAGGTCAGTGTCCGTGATGACTGTGTTGTTCATAATAAAGTATGGTAGTAACCATAGCTAAGGTCAGTGTCCGTGATGACTGTGTTGTTCATAATAAAGTATGGTAGTAACCATAGCTAAGGTCAGTGTCCGTGATGACTGTGTTGTTCATAATAAAGTACGGTAGTAACCATAGCTAAGGTCAGTGTCCGTGATGACTGTGTTGTTCATAATAAAGTATGGTAGTAACCATAGCTAAGGTCAGTGTCCGTGATGACTGTGTTGTTCATAATAAAGTACGGTAGTAACCATAGCTAAGGTCAGTGTCCGTGATGACTGTGTTGTTCATAATAAAGTATGGTAGTAACCATAGCTAAGGTCAGTGTCCGTGATGACTGTGTTGTTCATAATAAAGTACGGTAGTAACCATAGCTAAGGTCAGTGTCCGTGACCGTGTTATCCACAAGTAAATATGGTATCACCTATAGTTTAGGTCAGTATCCATGACGGTGTTGTTCGCAAGAAAAACAAATTAGGCATTGAGAGGGATGTCAAGAAGGGAGGAAAGGCCTGAGGCATAATATAACAGTAATAATGGCTGTGGATAAACAGGAAGACAAAGTTAAGAAAGAATGACAAATCTGATCACTTTGGCTGGATATCAGTGATATGTAGCAACCATACTGGCTGTCAGCACCGTACTGGCTGTCAGCACACAACTGAGTTACAGTCATAGTGACTCGCCTACATATATATATATATGTATATATATATATATAAATATATATATATATATATATATATATATATATATATATATATATATATATATATATATATATATATATATATTAATATGCATTAATTTATACGTGCAGGGGCTGTTTAAGTGGTAATTTAGTTGTCTGTTATTAGACTAGAGGACATCCACTTTTTAATTAAGGGAAAATATGGTAGTGAGATATTAGACAGCAAGAGTTACGCTCCTTGAGTAATAATGTATTAATTTATATGCGCACGAAACCAACATTGTCGTTTTAGTCGTTTTATTGCGAGGGTTTACTGAGAGAGAGAGAGAGAGAGAGAGAGAGAGAGAGAGAGAGAGAGATGCTGTGAGCAGCCTCCCTAGAGAACACGTTATCACAAACAGATATCACTGTGCATTAACATTCTAATCTTGCAGCTGTCAACGTTGGCTAAATAAGTCATAGATTAATATATATTCTGACTCGTGAATTTGCTTTCGCGTTTTAGTTTGCAAAGAAAAAATAATCGTTATAAGCTGTGTACGAACCTTTATGTAAACACGACGTAAGTCAAGAACAGTAATTAATTTTTCGAATCACCACTCTTGCATCAATTAAAAAAAAAAGTGACTCAAGAAATCTTGTTTGCTAAAATTGGCCAGAAAAAAAAAAACATTTTTTCCTTATATATTGGTCGTTTGTGTTCAAGTTGTGACATGTTTGGTAACCGAAGTACAGAACTGTAATAAATTCTGACCAGTGGCACAAACATTGATCCCATCTTCAGCAGAACAACAAGTGTATGATCGTGTTGCTTTATTCGTCATAAAATCCAAAGAATGTGAGTACATAGATCCCACAGAAGAGCCATAGTATAGTGGGATACAGTCACACTCAGTACGAGCGTTTAAATGACGTTACAGCACTTAGACTTGTATACAAAGCCAGATCACGTGACCTAAGTCACTTTAAATGATCTAGGTCAAGTACTGGAACGTATAAATATTTGTTTTAGGAGAGTAGTAGTAGTTATAGAATCAGGCTTCCACCGGCCTTGAAAAATATTAAAGTTGAGCTTAAATGTAACCTCATTTGACTCAAGGATCCGTCGTCTATACCAACACGCAGCAATGACGTTCTTGTATTACCATCACGAGGGATCCTTCCTACTATCATAACAATTCCTATTTTTTTCCAGTATTTTCTCTGCAGTCATCTCCTCCACCCTACTTTACACTACATTACACCAGGTTCTTCCCACCACACCCCAGGTTACACACACACACACACATACACCCCAGGCTCGTCCCTACCACACCCCTCAGTACCACACTTACCACAACACCCCTTACAATTAAAATTACCACCTCACTCTCCACCCCGTGGTAATAACCATATCGCACAGCCTCACCCTTGTACCTCGTCTCCACGCCTTTACTCTTGTACCCAGGTGAGTGTGAGGGTTGCAAGTATCCACAGTATCTGTTGTGGGTGTTGCAGATACCCACCACAACTATTGTGTGAGTTGCAGATACATAGACAACTATTGTAAGTGTTGGTGTTGGTGAGAGTTGGTCAATAACAGTGTTCGTGGGTGCAGGTGGAAGCTACGGACAAGGACTGGCTGGACCACCACGGATTACTCTACACTGTACGTGGTGACGGTGTTGATGGTTACCTGCCAGACGATGCTTTCTTCACTGTCAACTCTCTCACAGGAGACCTCATCCAACTGAAGGTAAGTGTCACACACACACACACACACACACACACACGCACACACACACACATACATACCTCATCCAACTGAAGGTGTCTCCCCTCACACACACATACACACACACACACACACACACACACACACACACACACACACACACACACACACACACACACACACACACACACACACACACACGCACACACGCACACACACGCACACACATACATACCTCATCCAACTGAGGGTAAGTGTCTCCCCTCACACACACACACACACACACACACACACACACACACACACACACACACACATACATACCTCATCCAACTGAAGGTAAGTGTCTCCCCTCACGCGAGCCTGTGTCATTTTCAACTTCATGTGTTTCGCTCTTCAGTGTCAGGTCACAGTGATCCAGGAGGGACCGAAACGTAGTCGTCACAAGGTTTCTCTCCACCTAAATGCGGAGTTTTAGTGCATTGTTCCAGCCAGGGTATTGTGATTTTTGTTTTAATTCTGAATCATATAGTTTTTTCGCCACTTTTCGTCCCTTTTCGCCAATTTTGAGAATCATTCTTCTCATGCTCTTAATTTTTATTTCTTCTTCCTTTCGTTACTCTCATTATTCTCTTTCGGCTTCTCCTCCTTCTCGTTATTCTCAAAATTCTTCTTACAATTTCTATTTTTCACTATTCTTAGTTTTCTTACTTATGCTCTTTTGCATTTCTTCTGAATGTTTTTTTATATAATTTCTGTTCTGCTTCTCTCCTCCTCATTATCTTCGTTTCTTCATATTTTTATCATTCTGCATGTTTCTCCCATTATCCTTCTCTTCCTTCCAGTCATTGTTATCGGCTCATCTTCTAAATTCTTGTCATCATTCTTCATTTGCTTCCCTCATTCTTATCCTCTCCTCCTTTCCAGTCTTCTCGTCATTATTCACCTCATTCTTCCGTCATTCTCTCTGCGTTTGCCTGACCTGTAGTTAACCTGAGCTAACAGGAGCAGATTACACCAGGTAATGCCTTACCTGTATACCTGTCCGGTCCAGTTAATTGCAGCCTCCTGGACCCTGATCAACGAGGACCTGGTGAGTGACGGTATTGTTAGGTTTAAAAAAAAATATTTCACCGAGGAAGGACGATCAATAAAAAAAATGGTAATCTGTGTGCTGGCGGATATAATGGAAGGGATTATTATTATTATTAGGGATTATTATTATTATTAAGTATCCCCCCCCCGATTTATATTTAAGCTGCTGACCATATTTTTTTAGCTTCAAGATTTTGGTTCGTTATTCGTTTTCGAGTAATTTTGGGGGGGTTAATTTAATTTATGGTGATTGTGTGTGTGTGTGTGTGTGTGTGTAGGCGCTATCTGGTCAGATTTACGTAGATAACATCCAAGTTTCTTAGTATCCGCGCGATAACTCGGGAAAGCCTCGTCTGGTAGGCGTCAGAATGTCAACACTAGTGTATCCTACTTATGAAAAAGTTGGGGTTGATAATTTTATCATTAGAATTAGCATGGTATACTCCCATGAAATAACCTAAGTCTTCTAAGCAGTTTCAGTCTTGAATAACTGATGCTTCTTATAAGAAGTATAGAGGAGCGCATAGTTAGTTCACAATCTTGGTTAAAAGAAGATGTGAATATGCTCGAAAAGTCCGAAGATGTAGTATCATACCCCGGTGGTCATACGAGGCTCGAGAACAGTGAGATTAAATGTAAACGAGAATGTAACTAATAACAGATTCCAATTTCTAAATGGAGAACACCTGAGGAGATGTGACTGTGCCTTTGAATGAGGTCGCCGTTAGTTTCGTAAGAGATCTCTGGTTAGACATCAAAGCATAAATGTGTAAATGAGAGGACGATTTCCTGGGGATACTTAGCTACGTAACCGTGTCTAACTGGTAAGTTTAAATTCTTACTTGTGTTCTTTATTTCATGTTCCAGTCAAGTCAGTTTTATTTCCTAACAGTGTTTACGTATTTTCTTTGGTTTTATGTGGGTATCTTGGCGTTTATGGTTTTAATATGTGAAGATGTGCTATGTAAGTTGTGAGATATTACCATGGTTAGAGTTGTTGTTCTGTTTACTTGTTGGTAAACACATTATATTAAGTATATTTTTTGTGAACAAACAATATATGGAGATTTTTGTTAATGTTCCACTAACTCATGCCAGCCTGACTTGATGCAGATGTTAATCCGTGTCATAACAACATGTTACACCTTTCTTTTAGCGCAGGTGTTGCTGCCCGCCACACTAGTACTTCTCACCTAACATGTGTCTTCGTACAGGCGCTGGACCGGGATCCTCCCAGAGGGAAGGATGCATGGAAGGTGAGAGTACAGGTGAGGGACGGCCAGGCACTCTGGAGCAAACAAGCCATAGATCGTCTTCTCGCATCCAGCTCAAGCAAACAACAAAAAAACCTAAAAGAGAAGACGACTGGGAGACGAAGGAACCTCCGTGATAAATCAAATATCAGATCAAAGAGAGAAAAGGTGAAAGAATCCGCTGGGTTAAGAAGCAGCAATGGAAAGATGAATGTTGAAGCAC